>NC_000087.7:46880846-46935846 GCF_000001635.26 Mus musculus
AAAGGCTGGAAAACAATTTTCCAAGTAAATGGTCTGAAGAAATCAGCTGGAGTAACCATTTAAATATCGAATAAAATTGATTTTTAACCTAAAGTTTTCAAAAAAGACAAAGAAGGACACTTCATACTCATTAAAGTTACAATCTTCCAAGAGGAACTCTAAATTCTGAATATCTATTCTCCAAATGCAAGGGCAATCCAATTCATTAAAGAAAGCTCAAAGCACACATTGCAGCTCACACAATAATAGTGGGAGGCTTCAACAATGCACTTTTTTTTTTTTGGAGGAAAAAATTTTATTTGTATGTAAATCACTTAAACAAAAAAGTTAATAAATTAAAAAAAATTCATCCATGGAGCTATGTCTAGATATGTTTTGAATTCTTGACCTAATGAGTTAAAATTAAAAAAAAAAAAACCTAAATATAAAAATCCTTCCTTAAGTAAATTTACAAACCATTTTACAATTTGATCAATCTAGTTACAGAACAAACCACTTTTATCAATGGACATATCGTGGAAACAGAAACTAAATAGGGACACAGTGAAACTAACAGAAGTTATTAAACAAATGGACTTAATAGATATCTACAGAATGTTTTATCCTGAAACAAAAGGATGTAACTTTTTCTCAGCACATCATGGTACCTTCTCCAAAATTGACCATATAATTGGTCATAAAACAGGCCTCAACTGATAAAAAATATTGCAATTGTCCAAAGCATCCTATCAGACCACCAAGGACTTAGGATGATTCATCTTCAATAACAACATTAATAATGGAAAGCCAACACTTATGTTGAAAATGAACAACAGTCTTTTCAGTGATACCTTGGTCAAGGAAGGGATATAGAAGGAAATTAAAGACATTTTAGAGTTTAATGAAAATAAAGCCACAACATTCCCTAACTTATGAGACTCAATGAAATCATTACTAAGAGGGAAACTCATAGATTTGAGTACCTCAAAAAAGAAACCAGAGAGAGCACATACAAGCAGCTTGAGAACACATGAAAAATCTCCAAAATAAAGGAAGCAAATTCACTCAAGAGGAGTAGATGGAAGGAAATAATCAAACTCAGGGGTGAAATTAACCAAGTGGAAACAAGAGGAACTACTTAAAGAATCAACCAAAGAGGAGCTGGTTTTTTGAGAAAATCAACAAGATAGATAAACCCTTAGCTAGCATCCCTTAAGGCACAGAGACAGCATCCTAATTAACAAAATCAGAATTGAAAAGGGAGACATTAAAAACAGATCCTGAAGAAATCCAAAATACAATCTGATCCTTCTATAACACACTATACTCAACAGAACAGGATAACCTGGACAAAATGGACAAATTTCTAGACAGATACCAGGTAACAAAGTTAAAACAGGATCAAGTTAACTATCTAAACAGTCCCATATACCCTAAAGAAATAGAAGCAGGCATTAATAGTCTCCCAACCAAAAAAAAAAAAAAGCCCAGGAACAGATGGGTTTAATGCAGAGTTCTATCAGACCTTCAAAGAATATCTAATTCCAGTTCTGCACAAATAATTCCACAAAATAGCAATAAAAGGTACTCTAACCAACTCATTCTATGAAGACACAATTCCTCTGATACCTAAACCACAGAAAGATCCAACAAAGATAAAGAACTTCAGAACAGTGGCCCTTATGAATATCGAAACAAAAATACTCAGTAAAATTATCCCTAATCATATCCAAGAACACATTAAAAATTTCATTCAACCTTACCAAATAGGTTTTATACCAGGTGTACAGGGATGGTTTAATATATGGCAATCCATCAACATAATCCATTATATAAACAAACTCAAAGACAAAACCACATGATCTTCTCATTAGATGCAAAGAAATCATTTAAGTAAATCCAAAACCCATTCATGATAAAAGTCTTGGAAGGATCAGGAATTCAAGGCATAACAGGATAAAAGCAATTTACAGTAAATCAGTACCCAACATCAAATGTAATGGTATGAAGCTGGAAGCAATCCCACTAAAATCAGTGACTAGACAAGGCTGCCCACTTTCTCCCTACCTATTCAACATTGTTCTTGAAGTCCTAGGCAGAGCAATTTGACAATGAAAGGAGACCAAGGGGATACAAATTGGAAAAGAAGAATTCAAAATATCACTTTTTGCAGATGATATGATAGTATATATAAGTGAACCTAAAAATTCCACCACAGAACACCTAAACTTGAAAAACAACGTCGGTGAAATAGCTGAATATAAAATTAACCAAACATGTCAATGGCCTTTCTCTTCACAAAGAACAAACAGGCTGAGAAGGAAATTAGAGAACCATCGCCCTTCTCAATAGTCACAAATAATATAACATACTTTGGTGTGATTCTAACTAAGGAAGTGGAAGATCTGTATGATAACAACTTCAAGTCTCTGAAGAAAGAAATTAAAGAAGATTTCAGAAGATGGAAAGATCATCCATTATCATGGATTGGCAGTATCAACATTGTAAAAATGACCATCTTGCCAAAAGAAATCTACAGATTCAATAAACTCTCCATTAAAATTCCAACTCAATTCTTCCATGAATTAGAAAGGGCAATCTGCAAATACATTGGGAATAAACAAAACCTAGGATAGCAAAAAATCTTCTCATGGATAAAAGAACCTCTGGTGCAATCACCATGCCTGACCCAAAGCTTTACTACAGAGCAATTGTGATAAAAACTGCATGGTACTGATATAGTGACAGAGAAGTAGACCAATGGAATAGAATTGAAGACCCAGAAATGAACCCACACACCTATTGTCAATTGATCATCTACAAGGGAGCTAAAACCATCCAGTGTAAAAAAGACTGCATTTTCAACAAATAGTGCTGGGACAATTGGTGGTTATCATGTAGAAGAATGTGAATCAATCCATTCCTATCTCCTTGTACTAAGGTCAAATGTAAGTGGATCAAGGAGCTCCACATAAAATCAGAGACACTGAAACTTGTAGAGGAGAAAGTGGGGAAAAGCCTCAAAGATATGGGAACAGGGAAAAATTCCTGAATAGAAGAAAAATGGCTTGTATTGTAAGATTTAGAATTGACAAATGGGACCTCATAAAGCTGCAAATCTTTTGTAAGGCAAAAGACACCTTCAATAAGACAAAAAGGTCACCAAAAGATTGTGAAAGGATCTTTCACTGTCCTAAATCAGATAGGGCACTAATATCAAATATATATAAAGAACTCAAGAAGGTGGATTCCAGAAAATCAAATAAAAAACGGGCCTCAGAGCTAAAGAAAGAATTCTCACCTGAGGAATACCAAATGGCTAAGAAGCACCTGAAACAATGTTCACCATCCTTAATCAGCAGTGAAATGTAAATCAAAACAACCCTGAGATTCCATCTCACACCAGTCAGAATAGCTAAGATCAAATATTCAGATGACAGCAGATGCTGGCAAGGATGTGGAGAAAGCAGAAAACTCCTCCATTGTTGGTGGAATTGCAAGTTTTAAATTAACTCTGGAAATAAGTCTGGCGGTTCTTCAGATAATTGGACATTGTACTACCATAGGATCCCACAATACCTCTCCTGGGCATATCTGCAGAAGCTGTTCCAACTAGTAAGACACATGCTCCACTATGTTCATAGCGGCCTTATTTATAATAGCCAATAGCTGGAAAGAATCCAGATGCATGTCAACAGAAAATGGTTACAAAATTGTGGTACATTTACACAATGGAGTTCTACTACTAATAGTACAGCTATTAAAAAGAATGAGTTTATGAAATTTATAGGCAAATGGTTGGACCTGGAGAGCATCATCCTGAGTGAGGTAACTCAATCACAAAAGAATGGTAATGATATGTACTCACTAATAAGTGGATATTAGCGCTGAAACCTAGAATACCCCCAAGATATAAGATACAATTTGCCAAACAGATGAAACTCAAGAAGAATGAAACCCAAACTGTGGACACTTTTCCCTTCTTAGAATTGGAAACAAAATACCCATGGAAGGAGTTACAGAGACAAAGTTTTGAGCTTAGACAAAAGGATAGACCATCTAGAGATTGCCATATGCAGGGATCCATCCACTAATCAGTCTCCAAACAAAACAAAACAAAACAAAAATCGTAGTAATCATGGCTACTGATCAGAAACCATACTCTTGGACCACTGATAAGAAAGTTAATTTAAAAAGAAGCCAAGTAACTCATTCCTTCCTCAACATTCTTGAATGTCAACCCCATTGTTGGGAAGAGATTTACTATCACATTAAAAGCCCAAATAAACTTTCTTTGGAAGGAAATTCAATCTATTGATAAGCCCCTCTCTCTATAATTTTAGTTTCAAAATTAGAAGAAGTATATAGATTATATGAGCCTCAAGCCACATCGAGAAAAGTTCTAGAATGGACCTGGTTAGAGAGATTATCTTCACGCCTGCGCAGAGATGCAAGGTATGGGAGAGGCAAACAGGGTGCCCACCATCATTGTGAAGCTGAAAACTGGTGCGACTTCTATTGGGGTACAACAATACCCCATGAGCAGAGAGGCCCAAGTCGGCATCAGACCTCACATTCAAAGGCTCATAGAACTAGGTGTTTTGGTCCCTTGTCAATCTCCCTGGAATACTCCATTACTACCAGTTAAAAAGCCAGGCACTAATGTTTATCTGCCAGTACAAGACTTAATAAAAGTAAACGAAAGAGTATGAAATATTCATCCTACTGTTCCTAACTCCTACAATCTACTTACTTCTCTCCACCCTGACAGACATTGTTATATAGTCCTGCACCTGAAGGACACATTCTTCTGCCTAAAACTACATCCCATGAGTCAGGTAATCTTTGCTTTCAAGTGGAGAGACCCAGATTAGGGATAGGCTGGACGAACTAACTTTGAGACATTTACCTCAAAAATTCAAGAACTCTCCTATTCTCTTTGATGAAGCCTTCCACTCGGACTTGGCACTGTTCAGGTCAGAAATCCCCCAAGTTTTTCTTCTTCATTATGTTTATGACCTGCTTCTTGCTGCCACCACCAAAAAATGGTGCAGACTGGGAACTGAAAAATTACTGGCAGAATTGAGGGAGTTGGGATACAAGGCATCTGCTAAGAAAGCCCAGAATTGCCAGACAGAAGTAACCTATTTGGGTTATAGTCTCAGGGAAAGGAAATGGTGGCTGACAGAAGCTTGGAAAAAGACTGTAACTCAAATCCCCATCCCAACATCCTTAAAGCAGGTGAGAGAATTTGTTGGAATTCCTGGTTTTTGTAGACTCTAGATTCCAAGCTTTGCGACTCTGGCAGCCACACTCTAACACTTTACTAAAGAGACTGGAACTTTCTTATGGACCTCCATACACCAGTAGGCCTTTAAAGAGATTAAAAAGCCCTTGCTTAGTGCACCAGCCCTAGCCCTGCAAGACATGACTAAGCCTGTCACTCTATATAGAGGAATGAGCAGGAAAAGAAAGTGGGGTTCTGATCTAAGCTCTGGGGCCATAAAAATAACCTGTGGAATACTGGTAAAAAAAAAAAACAAAAAACAAAACAAACAAAGAAACAAACAAAAGAAACAAAAAACAAAAAACAAAAAACAAACAAACAAACAAACAAAAAAACTAGACCCAGTGTCCAGTGGATGGCCATTGTGCTTAAAAGCTATCGATGCTTTGGCCCCACTTCTCAAAGATGCTGATAAACTGATTCTAGGTCAATGAATGATAGTGGTAGACCCATGCCTTAGAAATCATCATTAGACCACCGCCTGATCGCTGGATGCCTAAATCTCACATGACCCATTAACAGAACCTCTTACTGACTGAGAGAGTGCAGTTTGTACACCCTGCTATCCTGAATTCTGCCACCTTGCTGTCAGAAGCTTACAAATCCCTACCAGAGCACCAGTGTATGTGCATCCTGGCAGAAGAAACCGGAACTAAGAAAGACCTCACTGATCAGCCATGGCCAGACTACACCAACTGGTGCCCGGATGATAGCAGGTTTTTCGTTAAAGGTAAGCAAAAGGCAGGGGCAGCACTGGGCAATGGAAAACAAACCATCTGCACCAGCACCTTGCCTGAAGGGACAATAACCCAGAGAGCAGAGCTAATTGCACTCACACAAGTTTTGTACCTGGCCAAAGTGAAAAACAACAATATCTACACAGACAGCAGGTAAGTTTTCACCACTACTCACATATGTGGGACAATCTATAGGCAACGGGGGCTACTCACTTCTGCTGGGAAAGATATTAATAATAAAAAAATTTTGAGCTATTTAGAAGCCAAAACTTGAAAGTAAATTAAAAAAACAAACAAAAAAACAAAAAACAAACAAAACACATCAAAACAAAACAAAACAAGAACAAAGCAAAAAACAAAATGAAACAAAATAAAACAACAACAAAAAAACAAAAACAAAACAAACAAAACAACAACAACAACAACAACAAAACTAGACACCATACATTGTCCTGGTCACCAGAAATGCCTTGATGCCAGAGGGAAAGGAAATCAGATGGCTTACCTCGCTGAAAAACAGGTGGCTCAAAGAGAAAAATAAACAAATTAAAGACCATTATAAACTCATAGACACAGACTTTGAATAAACTCAGAAGATCAGGAACTAATTGGCAAAATACCTGAGATATGTGGGTACACTCCTCAGAAAGTAGCTAAGACCCAAGATGGTTGATATTATCTGCCCACTAGAAAAGGGCAACAATATGTAGCCAGTCTGTACAGGCTCACACATTTGGGAAATAAGAAGCTCAAAGAAATTGTTAAGAGCTCAAACTACTATGTTATAAAAATGTCTGACATTGCTCAAGATAGTGCTAATAAATGCCAAGCCTTTGTCCTCATCAATGCCGGACACAACAAGAACACCCCTGGAAGGTGGCTAAGCTGTAACTGTCCAGAGGCATACTGAAAATTAGATTTTACTGAAGTTAAACCAGCCAAGTACAGTAATAAATATCTATCAGTTTTTATAGACACTTTTTCAGGTTGAGTAAAGCCCTCCCCACTAAGAAAGAGACCTCCAATATCATGGTAAAGAAGATATTAGAGGAAATTTTTCCAAGATTCAGCATCCCTAAGGTACTTTCCTCAGACAATGGCCCCTCCTTCATTACCCAAGTAAGTCAAGAGTTACCCAGACAATTGTGGATCAATCAGAAGTTACATTGTGTTTATAGACCCCAGAGTTCAGGACAGGAATAGCAGATGAATAGATCATGAAAATAAACCTTGAATAAATTGGCTTTAGAGACTGAAGAAAAGATTGGACAACTCTCCTTCCCTTCACTTTGTTCCAAGTACAGAACATCCAAGGAAAATTTAAACTTACACCCTTTGAAATTCACCATGGGGGACTGCCCCCCTTAACAGAAGCAGGGAGAATGTGTGACCCTGATGTTCCTTTTTTCCCAAACCCTTCTAGCTCCCTTGAAGGCCTTAGAACTGGTTGGAAAGGACACCTCGAAATTGCTGAAAAAAAAAAAGGAACGAACCAGGAACTGACCACAGTGACACATAAGAGTCAAATAGGGGACCCTGTCCTGGTCTGGCATCATTGTTCCAGGAACCTTGATCCCAGATACAAGTCCAGCAGCTCCTCCAGCATGTGCCCGGTTACCCATCCTGACCATACCGAGGTCCACTAGCCTGGCCCTGCTCACACTCTGAAGACACTGCAGAGGAACCTCCTCTCTCCCTGCTACCACTGACAAGAGACTCTCTAGTCTCATTTGCGGGGCTTCTGGGGCTTTCAATGTTACAAATCCTAAAGATGCAAACTCATGGTGGCCTTATTTGACAACTGGGCCAGAGGTTTAATTTTCCCAATTCTAAGATAAGAACTCTATACTAGAAGGAGTGGGGAATGTGTGACCCCAACTTAAAGTGTTTCTCCCAGGAAGGTAAAGCCTCTAGATGTTCCCCAAGCTTGTTTTCCCTGATCTCTGAAAATACAGCCAGAAAGAACCTCTTTTTCTCTATAGCCAGCAAAAAGGCTTTTTGTTTCTATACTTTACAACCAGAGATACCTCCCTTCCTGTGCCAAGGACAATAAGATAAAAATTCAGAAATATCTCACTCCCCACTCCTGCCCTGTAAATTTCAGCAAGGACACCCAGAAGAAAAGAACTCTCCTCCTAACACCTCCCAACTCTTCCCAACTTCTACCAACTCTCCTCCCAACTCCTCCCAATTCCTCAGCTAGCTGTTAAAAGCCCTCTACTGTCACTGATCAGGGTCAAACTCCTCTGCCCTGCATGGTGGAGGGACTTCATCCTCAGCTTGCTGATAATAAAACCTCTTGTGTTTTTGGAGATATTTAACTTTTTTGAAGAGGCCAGAAGAGGGCATTACATCTCTATAGACCCTATAGCATAAGGGAATAATTTTAGGTTTCACAGAAATCATAGTTTTCCTTAAAACACATACAGATGACTTTGTACCCAACATTTAGAAATAATGTTTACCTGGAGATGTAGCTCAGTGGTAAAGCACCAAGTAACAGTTTTGAGTTTCATCTTCAGTTGTGGAAAAATCAAAAAAAAAAAAAAAAACAAAACAAAACAAAAAATAATACAAACAAACAAAAAAAAACAAAATTAAAAAAACAAAAAGCAACCAAATAATAAAGCAAACAAAAAATTCAACAAACCCACCAAATTAAAAAAAAAAAAAAAAAACGAAAAACAAAAAAAAAAAACCTAACAAGCAAACAAAACACAGCAACAAGTCTCACAAATGAAATATGAGTCTGAAAAGTTTACTTAATTAACTGTATAATGTAAACTGAGCAAGAAAACCAATTTTCTATTGTAAGGAAACAAACAAAACCAGCATTAAACACTTTAGGAGCCTAAACTTAGGTATGATTAGAGCAATAGAAAAAAAATAATACTAATGGTAGTGACTACAGCAGAACAAATCTCACAGGGGGGCTAGAGAGATGGTTATTTTGGTAAATTTCTTTCTGTGAAACTATATGGAATTAAGATGGGGGTCTAGAATCCACGTTAAAAGTACATTCTGCAGGCCAGTGCTGAGTAGGTGGAGACAGATGGCTGGCTAGGTAGCCTAGTGGTTTTTGTGAGCTGCAGATTCAGAGATATCCTGTCTCAACTTTTAAGTTGTGTCAGACAGTGGTGGCACATGCCTTAATACCTGCAGTTTTGAGGAAAAAGAAGGGAAATTTCTGAGTTTGTGGCCACCCTGTTATAAAGGGTGAGTTCCAGGACAAACAGATCTATACAGAGAAACCCTGTCTCATAAAAAAAATAGTTGGAATATAATTTAGGATAAAACAGTTGTCTAATTCTGACCTCCTTATGCACACATACACTGAAATGTATACACATCGTTTTTTTGCTGAAAATCTTTTTATGATTTACACAATCTATTCAAATTATGATGTTTTTATTTCTTTTTTGGAAACAGAAAATATTAAGAAAGTGTCATATTTTTATTATCTCCACTGTATAGTAAAATTAAACATCTATCGAGAGAAATGATCCAACATACTTTAAAACACACACACAGGGCAGGGAATGAAAGATGACTTAGGAACCGCCAGACTGATTTCCAGAGTGGTTGTACAAGCCTGAAATCCCACCAACAATGGAGGACCTGGGCATATATCCAGAAGATGCCCTAACTGGTAAGAAGGACACATGCTACACTATGTTCATAGCAGTCTTATTTATAATAGCCAGAAGCTGGAAAGAACCCAGATGCCCCTCAATAGAGGAATGGATACAGAAAATGTGGTACATTTACACAATGGAGTACTACTCAGCTATTAAAAAGGATGAATTTATGAAATTCCTAGCCAAATGGATGGACCTGGAGGGCATCATCCTGAGTGAGGTAACACATTCACAAAGGAACTCACACAATAGGTACTCACTGATAAGTGGATATTAGCCCAAAACGTAGGATACCCATGATATAAGATACAGTTTCCTAAATTCATGAAACTCAAGAAAAATGAAGACTGAAGTGTGGACACTATGCCCCTCCTTAGAATTGGGAACAAAACACCCATGGAAGGAGTTACAGAGACAAAGTTTGGAGCTGAGACGAAAGGATGGACCATATAGAGACTGCCATATCCAGGGATCCACCCCATAATCAGCATCCAAACGCTGACACCATTGCATACACTAGCAAGATATTATTGAAAGGACCCAGATGTAGCTGTCTCTTGTGAGACTATGCCATGGCCTTGCAAACACAGATGTGGATGCTCACAGTCAGCTAATGGATGGATCACAGGGCTCCCAATGGAGGAGCTAGAGAGAGTAGCCAAGGAGCTAAAGGGATCTGCAACCCTATTTGGGGAACAACATTATGAACTAACCAGTACCCCGGAGCTCTTGACTCTAGCTGCATATGTATCAAAAGATGGCCTAGTCAACCATCACTGGAAAGAGAGGCCCATTGGACTTGCAAACTTTATATGCTCCAGTACAGGGGAATGCAAGGGCCAAAAAGGGGGAGTGGGTGGATAGGGGAGTGGGGGTGGGTGGGTATGGGGGATTTTGGTATAGCATTGGAAATGTAAATGAGCTAAATACCTAATAAAAAATGGAAAAAAAAAGAATGATGACTTAGACATTAAGAACACTTGTTGCTCTTGTACAGAAACAAGGTTTAGTTCTTAGGACCCACATAATGGCTCACAACAATTTTTAATTCAAGATCCAGGGGATTTTGCCATCCTATTCTAGTTTCTAAGAGCACAAGACATGAATGTTGTGTAAACACCAGACATGCATGTTGTAAAAATACAAATGTGCAAAAACACGTTAGGTAAATAAATAAAACAATTTAGAATTACACACGACAGTCACTTCAACTAAAACAAAGTAGGAGAGACTTCTTTGGTGTTTTGTTTTGTTTTGTTTTGTTTTGTTTTGTTTTGTTTTGTTTCTTTCTTTCAAGTAAGTATTGCAAACTTGAAAAATGGAAAAACTCTTAGTAGTAGTGGAAGCTAAAATACTACCTCCTTTTTGCTACTGTGATGACAGATGACTGATAATATCTCTCTCACCCTTTGTAGGAATGTGTAAACAGGGCCAATCTGCAATGGGCTTGGCTAAGATTGTTTTCCTGCTGTCCAAACCCTGTTACTCAGTATGCTTTGTGGTGGCCAGGAAGCTGAGTTCCTGAGGAAGTAAAGTTCTTGAGGAAGCATGGTAGGCAGAAGTCTCTGTGGAGGGAGTCAGTGAACTGTTGAAAGATGGTTAATCCTGGTTCAGCTGGGGGTCCCAGTGGGATGATGGTGGAGGGATGGAGCTGTTACTAAAGGAGAAAGAAGAGCAGGTGACCCTCATTGGACTCCTGCGGTTAATGCTTCTGGGTTCACAATCCACTTTACCCAAGAAAAACAGAGAACCTTTTCGCTATGGGCAGGGGATTGAACAGATTATCACCTAGCAGAAACCAGGAAGGCTAGGGAATTGGAGATCCTAAAAGTATTCTTGGGGCCTGGGGATGTGAGTTGTGAGTAAACTGGGGGTCAGTTAGTGGTGGAAACAGACTAGATACTTTTCTGTACTGCTGCTGCCCACCAGGGATTCATTAAAAACAAACTGAAGACCAGTCTTCATTTTCCTTTACCTGGTTTTGAAAGGCCAGATTTCCAAAATTTGTATATATAGGTGCCAAAGTGCTTCCAAATCCAGAGGCTCCTCTCAACCTCAGAAGAGCTGGTACTTCAGACATAATTCAGGGAAGGCTGTGTTTATGTATGTGTTGTTTTGGTATAGGAAGGTAAGCTCTAACTCTATATTTCAGTACTATCTCAAAGCACATGTGCAGTGTTGACTGTCCTTGAAAATGATGTACTCAGCCTTACAACTTTACTGGGGCCTAAGGAAACATGTCTTCTATATTTTTTATATATACATTTTATTTTTTATTTATTTATTTTTTCATTGTTGAAGATTGAATGCAGAGCTTCTTTGTGTAGCATTAAAATATAAGTCCAGTCAGGCGAAAAGTATTTCATTAATATTTGCAAAAAAAAAAAAATTATATATCTTGTTGTATTAACAACCAAGAACAGAATCTCCAGTAACTAATGATAATTAGAATGCAAATTCTAAAAAAATAATTGGATATACACTGTAATATGTTCAAATTTATTATTTCCTATTTAGTGTAAGTATTTCAATGAAAGTATAATTGATTGTATAGCAAGTAAACTATATTAATATTTTGCATATGATGTATATTCCAAACAATAATTCTGTATGATTAATCTTTAATTTTAATGGTTTTCTTGGAGGGTATAGTGGTGTGGGTCAAACTCTCATTGTCATGCCTGTAGGTCAAATGCTGAGCCATCAAACTCTAACATCTGCATTCTTACTTTTTAAAACTTTAATTTCTTTATAGATTTCCAGTACAAAATCTTCTGGGAAAATATGAAGGTACATTTTTGGTTATATAATTTTTTAAAACTATATAGAATTAGCATAATTTCTATATTAGGAAATATAAGTTAATATACTGTATGACATCATAGTGATTTATTCTTTTTTATGTAGTGTTTTGTAACTATTTTTATTTTATTTGTTTATTTATTTATTTTTTTAATTTTTACTAGATATTATCTTTCTTTACATTTCAAATATTAGTCCTTTCTTTGTTTCACCCCAGATAATCCCTATTCCATTTACCCTCTCTGTGTTTCTACGAGGGTCTTCCTCCATCCACCCATTTTACCCTCCCCACCCTGGTACATGCTTTCACTGGGGAATCAAGCCTTCACAGGACCAAGAACCTCTCCTCCCACTGATGTCTGACAAGGTCATACTCTGCTATATATGCAGCTGGAACCATGGGTTGGTGCTTAGTCCCTGGGTGCTCTGGACTGTCTGGTTGGTTCATATTGTTGTTCTTCCTATAAGGTTACAAACCCATTCAGCTCCTTCAGTTCTTCCTGTAACCCGTCTACTGGGGACGCCATGATCAGCCTGATAGTTGTCTTTGAGCATCAGCCTCTTTTCTTGCCAAGAAATGCCTGAGCTTCTCAGGAGATAGCCATATTTGGCTCCTGTCAGCAAGCACGTGTTGGTATCCACAACTGTGACTGGGTTTGGTGTCTGTATATGGGATGGATCCTCAGGTTGGGCAGACAATGGATAGTTATTTCTTCAGTCTCTGCTCTGCATTTTGTCTCCATATTTTTTCCAAGGAGTATTGTGTTCCCCATTCTAAGAGGGATTGAAACACCCACACTCTCATCTTCTTTCTGCTTGACCTTCATGTGATCTGTGAAATACATTTTGGATATTCTGAATTTTTAGAATAATATCCCTTTATCAGTGAGTGTGTGCCATGTTTGTAATTTTGGGAATGGGTTACCTCACACAGGATGATATATTTTATATCCTTCCATTTGCCTGTGTATTTAATGAAGTCATTGTCTTTTTGTCATTAGCATATATTTTTATCTCTATTGCTCTATTCTACAGCTTGAGGTCGAGGATGATTCCCCCTGAAGTTCTTTTATTGTTCAGAATAATTTTTCCATATCCTGGATTTTTTTTATTTCAGATGATTTTGTAAATTGTTCTTTCTATCTTTATGAATAATGGAGTTTGAATTTTGATTGAGATTTCACTGAATGTATAGATTGCTTTTGGCAAGATGACCATTTTTACTGAATTAATCCTGCCAATCTATGAGCATGGGAGGTCTTTCCATCTTCTGAGATTTTCAATTTCTTTCTTCAGAGACTTGAAGTTCTTGTCACACAGATCTTTCACTTGCTTGGTGCGAGTAACAGAAAAGTATTTTCTACTTTAAGAAAATGTTATTAAGATTTTAAATTTTGATTTACATTTGTTGTGGAAATTCAGAAGTTTTCCACAAAGATTTAGAAATGTACTTTATGGTTTATTATGTTTAACAGTATGGAAAAGAATCAGTTACATATACAGGCAATTTGTATATTTTAATTGAATTGTTTTACACTAAGTCTTAACTGAGACATTATAGGAAAAAAATTAGACCTTCTATTTGGTAGACCAGAATAAAACCCTACTTTGAAATACAATTAATTTTCTAGAAAAGATTATCTATGTATCTATCTATCTATCTATCTATCTATCTATCTATCATCTATCTATCTATCTATCTATTTATCTGTCTGTAAACTTTAATTTTGAAAATCTAAAACATGAAATAAAACTTCTCTGATAATCTCTTAGGAAAAAAATCTGTAATTACTTCCCATTTGATGATTTTTTACTGCTATTTTTCTTTTTATTGTATGAAAAGAACAATTTAATTTTTTTGAGCGTTCTTTTCCTATTTGTATAAATTTGACTGCTTTCATTACTTTACTTTACAGGGACATGATCAACAACAAATTATATGAGCAGTATAAAAATATGTTTCAGAAGTTGTATATGGGTGTACAGAAATTCAATAAAGGGGGACTAATATCCAACATATATAAAGAACTCAAGAAGGTGGACTTCAGAAAATCAAATAACCCCATTAAAAAATGGGGCTCAGAACTGAACAAAGAATTCTCACCTGAGGAATACCGAATGGCAGAGAAACACCTGAAAAAATGTTCAACATCCTTAATCATCAGGGAAATGCAAATCAAAACAACCCTGATATTCCACCTCACACCAGTCAGAATGGCTAAGATCAAAAATTCAGGTGACAGCAGATGCTGGCGTGGATGTGGAGAAAGAGGAACACTCCTCCATTGTTGGTGGGATTGCAGGCTTGTACAACCACTCTGGAAATCAGTCTGGCGGTTCCTCAGAAAATTGGACATAGTACTACCGGAGGATCCAGCAATACCTCTCCTGGGCATATATCCAGAAGATGCCCCAACTGGTAAGAAGGACACATGCTCCACTATGTTCATAGCAGCCTTATTTATAATAGCCAGAAGCTGGAAAGAACCTAGATGCCCCTCAACAGAGGAATGGATACAGAAAATGTGGTACATTTACACAATGGAGTACTACTCAGCTATTAAAAAGAATGAATTTATGAAATTCCTAGCCAAATGGATGGACCTGGAGGGCATCATCCTGAGTGAGGTAACACATTCACAAAGAAACTCACACAAAATGTACTCACTGATAAGTGGATATTAGCCCCAAACCTAGGATACCCAAGATATAAGATATAATTTGCTAAACACATGAAACTCAAGAGGAATGAAGACTGAAGTGTGGACACTATGCCCCTCCTTAGATTTGGGAACAAAACACCCATGGAAGGAGTTACAGAGACAAAGTTTGGAGCTGAGATGAAAGGATGGACCATGTAGAGACTGCCATATCCAGGGATCCACCCCATAACCAGCATCCAAATGCTGACACCATTGTGTACACTAGCAAGATTTTATTGAAAGGACCCAGATATAGCTGTCTCTTGTGAGACTATGCCGGGGCCTAGCAAACACAGAAGTGGATGCTCACAGTCAGCTAATGGATAGATCATAGGGCTCCCAATGGAGGAGCAATGAAAGTAGCCAAGGAGCTAAAGGGATCTGCAACCCTATAGGTGGAACAACATTATGAACTAACCAGTACCCCGGAGCTCTTGACTCTAGCTGCATATGTATCAAAAGATGGCCTAGTCGGCCATCACTGGAAAGAGAGGCCCATTGGACTTGCCAACTTTATATGCCCCAGTAAAGGTGAACACCAGGGCCAAAAAGGGAGAGTGGGTGGGCAGGGGAGTGGAGGGGGGGGGATATGGGGGACTTTTGGTATAGCATTGGAAATGTAAATGAGCTAAATACCTAATAAAAAATGGAAAAATAATAATAATAATAAAAATTTTTAAAGGTAAAAAAAAAGAAATTCAATAAAGAACAAGAAAAAACAGTGGTTGGTATAATAAATAACTTCATAATTAACCTTGTATACCTATGTATCAATTAGGAAGGGAGAAACCAGCCTTGTGTTTGACACATGAAACTAAATTAATTCTCATTATCTAACTATTTTTGGTTCTGTTTTAGTCCTACTGAATTGTAAATCAGAGAGGTATGATCATATACTATACCAATGAAAACCACTAAGAATTTTAATGGAGACGAGATCATAAATTTCCAAGAGGCCGACATTTGCTGAGAGATGAAGAGAGGATTACCAGCTTTTACAATATGTCAGCCTCAGGTATACTTGAAAGAAAGAGAAAGATTACTTACTGTTGTCATCTGGACTCTGTCGTTTATTTTAGAAAACCAACTCAAACTAGCAAATTAGTTTTTACAATCCTAAACTTAGTCCCTATTTATTAAAAAAAAAAAAGTGTATGGAAAAAACTTTCCTAACAACCCTGGCAAAATACTCCTGTGGAAGAATATCACCAAACTATTTTAGATCATTTCCCCATTAATATAACAATCACTGTAGTCATCAAATGGTTTCCAAGTAAGATATGAGGCAATTACCATATTAACAATTTTTTTTTTAATTTGGTTGGTTAATTGTTTGGGGGCTATTCAATTTGAAATGAACAGGAGATCATTTTCTGCCTGCGAAATACATGGAGGGTCCTGCCATTATGAGTCAGTTCAGGAAAGAGATAGGGACTACAGATAAAAATTAAATAAATACTCCAAATGAAGGCAATTTTTAAACCTTTCATAGCATGGCAAAAAACATTGTAGTCATTTACAGACCAAAAGCTAGAACCTCTTTGTAGTGTGGGCATTGGGCTTACCAGCCTAGTCTCAGTATACTAACTTACTTGGAAATTATCATAAAAAAATACACTGAATATTTTGTCTTTAGATCTCTAAAAACCTCAGAAATACTTATCAAAATAACAGACTACAATAAATTCAACAGAACAAGTTTCATTTTATTTCAACAAAAATTTAGGCTTTTTATAATATTAAATATTTGTTATGAGTAATTCTAGCTCATTTGGTCAAAAATATATATGTTTTGAGGAAAATAATTCTAAAAACTTAAAATTTATGTTTTGTAGTATTATGTATAACATTGGCAAATTAGATAAGACATGCTCATTCATGTTAAACTCATAAATCTACTCCTATTTACTGAATCTTTTAAACATAAGAAACCACCCTAGGCAAGATCTTAAACTACTGTTCTCCTGTATGCCATGACATTTTTAGCAGATATTTAAATGTATTAACTAACCTACTAATGAGTAGAAATCTGAAAGACCAGAATCTCTGTTACCTTTCACCTAATGACTATTCAATATAAACTATGACTACAATTAGAAAAATACCGAAATCCTAAAGTCAAATCCTCACCTCTTTTATCAGTCATTGAAAATCTTTTAATAGCTATGGTTCTGTAATGTGTAATCCCAGCACTTGGCAGTTGAATGCAGGAGGATCAAGTCCTTTGACTGTCCATAGCTACATAGTGAGTATGAGTTCAGCATGAGTAATGTAGGACTGTCTCAAATAAACCTGTCCCCTACAAATTAAACAGAAATATAATGTTAGTATAAAGATATAAAAATAGTAAATATTTCTGTCACTTCAGTAGGAAAATGTTGACCAGAAATACGAAAATAAATGTACATTTGGAATTTTTTAACTATATTTTTTGAAGTGAAAACTATTGAAATCTGGATATCCATAGAATTCCCTGTTTAGAACATTATCCTGACAGCATATAGCCTAGAACTGGTAAGAAGTAAGGCTTGGAGAATCACAGGAGTTGCCTTGCCCTGACTTTAGAGATTACAGCAAATAACTGTAAGTATCACCTCGTATTGTAGACTGAGGCAGTGCAATTGATGATGGCATGTTCCAATATAATAATAGAAAAACAAACAAACAAACAAACAAACAAATAAAAAACTATTATTTCTGCTTTAGATCTTGGCAGGGCCATTCTAGCCCCATCGTTTGACAAAAGCACAACACAGCTCAGAAAATTGTTTTGATGACATCAACAATTGTCAGACTTAAAATCTATCGATGTGCTTCAAACATCTCTCATCTTCTGGGGTTATACATGGTGGTATTTATGAGACCTCTAAATGATCCCTAGGATTAGGAGCATAGTGTGTAGAGTTGGGAGTGGATATATAGACTGGAGAGATAAAATGGGAAGCATGGTGATCCTTGGATTGCCTGTGCCACATACCTTTGCAGTTGTGGTAATAGATTCAGTGCAGATTGACACTATGAGCACTACCCTAGCACACAGTACAGTGCTTTCTTTTCTTTTTCGGGGATTTTGCCTGTGTCAGGGAATGTAGCTTGGATACTACTGGTTGGTGTGTGGAAGATATCAATCATTGGATCGGTTCAAAGCTATGGGAGCTGCCAGTTAATAGGCTAAGCTTCAGACCACATCCTTCCAATGGATAACTAGGGTCCAGTCTAGATGAATTTCTGGATCCCCAGGATACATGAATAGCATGCAGTATTCTAGAGTAGTATCCAGCTTAATGATACTTCTGTTGCTCTTGTGTCTTTCCCTCTTCTGTATCCCCCAAGTTCATTCTGATTTCTTGGCATGACTCTCAAATGAGCCTTTGTGTATTAACCTGTGGTATATGAGAGGAGTTGTCTGAATAGAGATGAAATATTGAGTCATGGCAAACACAACTGTGGAAATGGAAACCATCCAGGGGCAAATGTTGTAAAATTAACATAGTCTGTGAAAGAAAAATGCTTTTGCTTTCAGAAGGAGAGTGAATGGAGTTTTTCACTAAGCTGGAAGGGGGGCTAATAAAGGCCTTTTTTACTGGAGAATTTAATAAGAATTTACCAAAACACAGGTGCAATTATTCTTACAGGATTGAACTGATTAGATGGGTAGAGTTTGGCTAGTATAAGATACTTGATTTAATGACTTTTGAGGTCCTTTTTTGAAATCATGATCAATAAATTTGCCCTCTGTGACATTTCTACTATATTTGTTTGAAAGATGAATAAACTAGGATACATAGATATAGCTTTATAGTATAGTTCTTGAACTTTCATGATGTGACAATTAAATCTGTATGATCAGGTCATATTCTAGAGCTCTGCATTAGGCACACATAATCGATAGCTCCTGGGGACATACACACAAATTAACAAACTTGACTTTATAGTGTTTCTTGTTTTCAGAATGGAATACATTTTATGAATAATCTAAAACAATAGATTCAGTTTCTATGTCCATAGAGACAGAACCTTAAAGACCCTAACAACTCTAAAAAAGAAAAATGAAAAAAGGAGAGAAAATAAAATAAAATAAACTTGAAGCTTTAAATAAACAACAAAAACCCAAAAACAAAACAAAACAAAACGAACAAACAAACAAAAAACATAATTTTTTTGAAAAAAGAAAACTAAAAGAACCTAAAACCCTAAAGAAAAACAAACAAACAAAAAAATCAACAAAAAAATTCTAGATCTCTACAAAGACCCAGAAAACATAAAATCATTACCACAAACAAACAAACAAACAAGCGAAGAACTACAACAACCACACTATGTCTTCAAAAAAGAAAATCTCGCCAAATACACTGAGAACAATCCTAAAATCATTTAAAAACTGTAAAAAAAAAGAAAAAAACCAAACCAAAACAAAACAAAAAAAATCCTAAAATAATAAAAGCAAAACCTAAAACCCTAAAAAAAACTAAAATTACTAAAGAAACTCTAAATGACCCAAATAAGCTATTTTTTAAATTCTTAATAAACATTTTTAAAACCCTAAAATTCTATAAATAAGAAAACACAAGACCTCTTAAAAGACACTAAAAAAATTATAAAACCCTAAAAAAAAATCCAAAAACTCTACAAGTCTAGATCGCTAATGAGACAATAAAAAAACAATTAAAAAAAAGAAAAAGAAAATGAAAAGGTACAAAACCACCACCCCAACAACTACAAATTCTACTGCCTTAAAAAAATCGCCAAAAACACTGGAAAAGAAAATCATTTTACAAACCAAATTAAAAACAAAACAAAACAAAAAAACCTTAAAACAATCTTTAAAAATTCCTTAATTCAATTAAAAAAAAAACAAAACTAAAAAATAAAGAAAAACCCTACAATTCTAAAACAATCTCAACAACTTTAAAAAGACCCAAAAGAACTCTAAAACCCTAAAAAAAGTTCCTTTAAAAAGTTCTAAAAACACATCAAATCTCACACATCAAATCTCTGAAACTCAAAAAAAACTTGAAAACCTGCTTTAAAAAAGCAAAACAAAAACAAACAAACAAACAACAACAACAACAAAACTACAATGCCCTGAAACCCTAACTAAAATCCTGAGATATTAAAAACAATCCTAACCCCACCCCCCAAAAAAATACCTACAAAACCCAAAAACATTAACTAAAATCCTAACACATAAAAATAATCCTAAACTCATTAAAAACACACACACACACACAAGAACACAAAAAAATATTACAAAATCCTAAAACCCTATAAAACACTAAAAGTGTAAAAAGAAACAAAAACAAAACAAAACAGAACAAGAACAAAAACACACAAAAAAGTTCAATTATCCTAAAATTATTTATAAAACCTAAAAAGCCCTAAAACCCTAAAATACCTTAAATTTCTAAAAGAAATCAAGGTCCAAAATAAATAAATAAATAAATAAATAAATAAATAAATAAACAAACAATCAAACAAACAAATAAATAAATGAATAAATAAATAAATAAATAAAATCAACCCTACCCCCCCCAAAAAAAAAACCTGTAAGGACAAAACAACCTCCCAAATTTAAAACCATTAAAACCCTAAAACTCTAAATAACCCAAAGGGCTTTACCCTCCTGCACCGCCCCCCACAAAAAAAAAAAAAAACCTGAAAATTGTAAAATAATTAAAAGCCCGAAAAAAAGCCTAAAATATTAGAAAAATTAAATCAGAAAAAAAAAAACTAGAATCTTTAAACAAATGCTGAAATAGTCCTAAACCCCCCCCCCCAAAAAAGAAAAGAATAATAAAATTCTGAAAACACACCTATCAGTTAGGCAGGCATTCAACTTACACAGTTTAGCCTGCTTCTGAGTGCTGGTATTAAAGGGGAATAAAACTATACTTGACTCCTTTTTGTTTGTATAATTGTTTTCTAAAAGTTTTTTTTTCTCTTGGGTGAGTGTATGTGTGTGATGTGTGTGTGTGTGTGTTTATGGGTGAGTGTATGTGTGTGATATGTCTGTGTGTGTGCGTGTTCTCCAAAGAGGTCATCAGATCGTCTAGAACTAGAATTGCAGGTGGTTGTGAACATCCATGTGGATGTTAGAAATTGAACCCTTGTCCTGTGCAAAAGCAATCAGTGGGCCTAAGAAGTGAGCTCTCTCCTCAGTCCCTTCTGCTTGCTCTAATCTCTACTTCACTATTCATCTTGCCCAAATATGTCTTTAATTCCTACTTCTTCTGTCTGTTTTTATGTGATGAATTCTCCTTTGCTTTTCTCTTGATTCTCCAATTACTTCAGCAAGATTCTGCGTTGCCTTTTGTTTTGGAAGATTCTCGAGGAATCCTAAATCCAGACTTTAGGGCAGTTATTAAAAATTCTTACTGGTCGTTCTGACAATGGTTTCCTCTTCTTTTTTTTTTTTAGTTAGATATTTTTTCATTTACATTTCCAATCCTATCCCAAAAGTCCTCCCATACCCACCTCAACCCCACCACCACCACCCCCATATCTTGTCGCTGGCATACCCCTGAACTAAGGCATATAAAGTTTGCAAGACTGATGGGCCTCTCTTTCCAATGATGTTCAACTAGTCCGTCTTCTGATACAAATGCAGCCAGAAATACGAGCACTGATAAGTTGCTAGAAAAATGAGCTCTGCGGGGTTTCTTTAGTTCATATTGTTGTTCCACTTATGGGATTGCAGACCCCTTTAGCTCCTTGGGAACCTTCTCTACCTCCTCCATTTCGGTCCCTGTGATTCATCCAATAGCTGACTGTGAGCATCCACTTCTGTGTTTGCTAGGCCATGGCATAGCCTCACAAGAGACAGCTAAATCTGGGTCCTTCCAGCAAAATCTTGCCAGTGTACGCAATGGTGTCAGTGTTTGGAGGCTGATTATGGGATGGATCCCTAGGAATGGCAGTCTCTACATGGTCCATCCTTTTGTCTCAGCTCCAAAGGTTGTCTCTGCAACTCCTTCCATGGGTGTTTTGTTCCCAATTCTAAGAAGGGGCACAGTGTCAGCATTTTGGTCTTCAATACCCTTAAGTTTCATATGTTTGGAAGATTGTATCTTGTATCTTGGGTATTCTAAGTGTCTGGGCTAATACCCACTTATGTCACCACTAGGGTACTGGTTATTCTCCTCTGCTTCTCATTTGGTCACAGAGATTTTCATTTGATCTCATTTGTCTAAGATGCCAGCATGCCCTCCTTATAGACTGTGGTACAATAGATGTTTAACTTTCATAACTATTGGGTAATGCTTTGATTTTTCTGCGTTTGCCTAATTGAATAAAGGGGATTATTCCTCCAGCCCATAGTGACAGGCATACTTTAGAGAAGTCAGGACTAGTGGTCCTCAATCTTCAAAATGTTGTGAATTTTTAATTTACAGCTCTACAACAATAATGTTATTTCATTGCAACTTCATAAATATAATTTTGCTATAGTCATGAATTGTAAAGTATATATCTTATAAACAAGATATATGATATGTGACACTTGTGAAAGGGTTGTTTGAACACTCAAAGGAGTCTAATTCCATGGTGTGAAAAGCACTAATTTGAACACAATGGGGCTACTGCTGCCAATGTAGACTGTTCATCCAGTGTTGCTGGACAGAAGTCTCCGTACTTTGAAGGCAATGGGTTTTCCCAGAAAAGGCTTCTTCTGAGTCCCCAAACTTCTGTCAATACCTGTTCACCTTGGTGATGATCACTGATGTATCAAATGACCATACTTAGTAAATTAGAGTAATACAGTTTTCTTTTCCACCCTAGAAAGTGGGGATTCTAAAAATATGTCTACTAGCTAAAAGCAGTGATGGTGCTCTTCCTAGGGTTCCTTACATTGTGTCCTCCTTGGATGTTCCTCTCTGATCTATACTCACCATCTATGCTGCTTCCTCTCATCAACAGCACACATGATAACACTCAACCCATCTGATCTTCAGTCAGCAGAAATACACTAATTATATTTCACATATGGCCAAGTTGCTCATGATTCTGAGGCATAATCATGCATGTTGTATTGCCAAACAGAATGACACTAATTGTCTAGTATATAATGAAGCATATTTTGTATGACTCTTTTCAGGAGTCTGTATATTCAATGATGAACACACCATCAGCAAATGAATGAATTCTTGTGAGATGATGTCATCACAGTGGGATCCAATGTGCTAGAAAGAGAAAAGAGGAAACCAAACTCCCTTTCATAATTAAACCTTTTCTATAACAGCATTATTAAATTATTTTTATATGTAGGTCATATCCCTCCTGACCCATTCAATTTCTTCCAAATATATTCACACCTGGGGATTAATTTTCAGAAAGTTATTTTGGGGAAACACATGTGATTATTTCAACATCTATAGTAGTGTGGGGGCGTTATTCTCCCTACGTCAAGTACACTTAAGATCTTTAGATACCTCCTTCCCGGTGATAGCCTTGCAGCTCACTGAGTGACATGTGCATTTGATGATAAATGATACACAAACATTGAAGCACATTACCATATCCTGTCACCTATATCAAGTTTAAAATAGCAAGAACCACACGTGAGTAGAAAAATACAAATACATTTTATAGTGTCTTGAAGCTAAAATCCGCAAATTAATCAAAATATTATTTGGACTCTGTTACTTTATACCAGTGTTTTTTAAGTGTACAAGTCGCAGGCCTTTTCTTTGACCCTTTGCACAGGTTTATAGTGTCCTTTTACCATCTTCATCCTCCCCACTATCCTCCATTGCTATTAAATCTCCCCCCTGCTGCTGCACTTACTCTTCCAAAATACCTCCTATTTTTAATGTCCCTTATTAAATTTATATTTTCACAATTGTCATTTTTAATTTTACTTGTCTAACCTAATATATTGTATTTTACCGTTCCATCCATTTTTTTAAAACAAAGCCCTGCACTAATACACATAGATGAGAAATATATAAATCTCCCCCCCCTTCTCTCTCTCTCTCATTTCTAAGCCATTCATCCAGTAGTTGACATCTAAAATCACTCCATAGCATGTATGTTTCACACAGTGAGGCAATCAATATTAATGATATGGATATGTAGTGGTCCTTCTTAGATTTTTTTTTGAACTTAAATCAACATGGGAAGATAGAATCTCAGATAAGGAACTTCCTCCATCACATTGGCCTGTGGCCACAACTTAAGGAATGTTTTTTTGTTTGTTTTTTGTTTTTGTTTTGCTTTGTTTTGTTTTGTTTTTTTTTTTTTGATGACTGTTTTTGAAGGATCTAGCTTTCTATGGATAGTGTCATACCCTATGAAGAAGATGTACAGGGTGTGGTGGGACCATGGAAGGTACTGAAAAGGATTTTTTTGAAGAACTGAAGATCTATGTGCCATGAACAATTAAAGTGTCCTCTAATTTGTAAGAAAATTTTATACGTACCTGTGTCCAATATTCTGTCTACACATATTTCAAAAGTAAAATTACCTCATCTATTTCATCCTGTTTTACTGCATTTAATCTATGAAATTCCTTATAATCAGAAGTGCTGGTAAATTTTAAAAAACCTTTAAAATATGACTGGGAGATATCAGGTTTGTTTTAAGTTTATCACAACTTTGTAAGCATGCCCAAGATCTATGTTGTCCTCTTACTTTCCAAAGAATCTATAATTCATGATTGCCATTGGTTTCAACACATGTCATTTAACCCTGTCAAATTCCAGCTTTGTTTGCATAAAAATAGTCCTCCTCTAACTGTGGGTTTTCATAAAGTGAAAATTGGTGTGCTATCCAGTGTGCTTCCTCAAAGAGTCTGGCAATATTTATGATAAGAAGCACAGCTTAAAGATAACCAAGGGAAAGGTTGGAACATGAAAAATAACCACCATGGGTGATGTCAAGTCAGAAACCGAAGACTTTCTCAGAACGAAAATAAAAACAAAAATGAAACAAAACAAAACACACACCAAACAAATAAATAAAAATCCAACAACCAAACAATAAAAAGAATGCAAGGGTGAAATTCTTTGGCAGAATATTACTCAGATCATCAGGCCTTTCAGTTGGGATTTCATTTTTAATTTCTACCAAGCCATATGAAAAGGTAAAGTCGAGATGCTGAACGTTTCTTTTCTGGTCAAGTCTATTTGGAGTTCTGTAGGCTTCTTTTATGTTCATGGGCATCTCTTTCTTTAGGTTTGGGACGTTTTCTTCTATAATTATGTTGAAGATATTTGCTGCCCCTTTAATTTGAAAATCTTCATTCTCATCCACTCCTATTATCCTTGGTTTGGTCTTCTCATTGTGTCCTGGATATCCTGGATGTTTTGAGTTAGGATCCTTTTGCATTTTCCATTTTCTTTGATTGTTGTTCCGATGTTCTCTATGGAATCTTCTACACCTGACATTCTCTCTTCCATCTCTTTTATTCTGTTGCTGATGCTTTCGTCTATGGTTCCAGATATCTTTCCTAGGGTTTCTATCTAGAGCGTTGCCTCACTTTGGGTTTCTTTATTGTGTCTATTTCCCTTTTTAGGTCTAGTATGGTTTTGTTTATTTCCATCACCTGTTCAGATGTGTTTTCCTGTTTTTCTTTAAGGACTTCTACCTGTTTGGTTGTGTTTTGCTGTTTTTATTTAAGGACTTGTAACTCTTTAGCAGTGTTCTCCTGTATTTCTTTAAGTGAATTATTAAAGTCCTTCTTGATGTCCTCTACCATCTTCATGAGATATGCTTTTAAATCTGGTTCTAGCTTTTCGGTTGTGTTGGGGTTCCCAGGACTAGGTGGGGTGGGAGTGCTGTGTTCTGATGATGGTGAGTGGTCTTGATTTCTGTTAGTACAATTCTTACATTTGCCTTTCACCATCTAGAAATCTCTGGAGCTAGTTGTGATAGTTGTCTCTGGTTAGAGCTTGTTCTTCAGGTGATTCTGTTAGCCTCTATCAGCAGACATGGGAGACTAGATCTCTCCTCTGAGTTTCAGTGGTCAGAGCACTCTCTGCAGTCAAGTTCTCCTCTCACGGGAAAGGTGCACAGATATATGGCCTTAAGACCTCCCTCCTGGCCGAAGACGAAGGCCCAAAACAGGACCTGTCCTGAAGCTGAGTTGCTTTGGCCTGTCCCAGAAGTTGTTAGCTTCTGTATTCTATACTCTCACATGTCCAGAATACTCTCGGAGGAGTCCTGGAACCAAGATGTCTGCAGCTGATGCTCAGGCAAAGCACTCCTGCACTGGGCACACCCCTTTCCTCTGGCTGGGAAAGTGGCCAGATATCTGGGATCTGTGCAGAATAATCTCGGCTGGGTCCCGGAACCAAGATATCTGATATTGATGCTCAGTCAAAGCGCTCCCGTACTGGGTGGACCCCTTTTTTCTGGCTGGGACAGTGGCCAGGTGTCTGGGGCCCGAAAAGGGGGCTGTCTTAGAAGCTCTGTGGCTCTCGCCTCTCCAAGAAGCTTTTGGCTTCTGTAGTCCATACTCTCACCTGTGCAGAATACACCTGGCGGGGTCCCAGAACCAAGATGTCTGTTGCCGATGCTCAGGCAAAGCACTTCTGCACCGGGCGGACCCCCTTTCCTCTGGCCGGGAAAGTGGCTGGATGTCTGGGGCCTTTGCAGAATACACTCGGCAGGGACCTGGACCAGTCTGGTGGTTCTTCAGAAAATTGACATAGTACTACCAGAAGATCCAGCAACACCTCTCCTGGGCAAATACTCAGAAGATGTTCCGATGTGTAATAAGGATTCATTCTCTATAATGTTCATACCAGCCTTATTTATTTATTTTGTTAATATTTTTATTATTACGTATTTTCCTCAATTACATTTAGAATGTACATTTAGAAAGTCCCCCATACCCTCCCCCCCCACTTCCCTACCCACGCATTCCCATTTTTTTGTCCCTGGCATTCCCCTGTACTGTGGCATATAAAGTTTGCATGTACAATGGGCCTCTCTTTCCAGTGATGGCCTATTAGGCCATCTTTTGATACATATGCAGCTAGAGTCAAGAGCTCCGGGGTACTGGTTAGTTCATAATGTTATTGGACCAACAGGGTTGCAGATCTCTTTAGCTCCTTGGATACTTTCTCTAGCTCTTCCATTGGGGGCCCTATGATCCATCCAATAGCTGACTGTGAGCATCTACTTATGTATTTGCTAGGCCCCAGCCTTGTCTCACAAGAGACAGCTATATCCAGGTATTTTCAGCAAAATCTTGCTAGTGTATGCAATGGTGTCATCGTTTGGAGTCTAATTATGGGATGGATCTCTGGACATGGCAGTCTCTAAATGGTCCATCTTTTGTCTCAGCTACAAACTTTGTCTCTATAACAGTCTGGCGGTTCCTCAGAAAATTGGACATGGTACTACTAGAGGATCCCACAATACCTCTCATGGGCATATATCCAAAAGATGTCTCAACCGGTAAGTAGGACACATGCTCCACTATGTTCATAGCAGCCTTATTTATAATAGCCAGAGGCTGGAAAGAACTCAGATGCCCCTCAACATTTGAATGGATACAAAAAAATGTGGTACATTTACACAATGGAGTACTACTCAGCTATTAAAAAAATGAATTTATGAAATTCCTAGGCAAATGGATGAACCTGGAGGGCATCATCCTGAGTGAGGTAACACAATCACAAAGGAACTCAAATGATATTTACACACTGATAAGTGGATATTAGCCCAGAAACTTAGTATACCCGAGATATAAGATTCAATTTGCAAAACACATGAAACTGAAGAATGAAGACCAAATTGTGGACACTTTGCCCCTTCTTAGAGACAGCAAACACACAGAGCCCTACTGTGCATAACTTGAACATGTGTGAGACCACCCACCTCCTCCAGTGACACCCTTTCTCCAACAAGGAAACGACTAGTCCAACAAGGTTATTCATCCTAATACAGCGTATGGGCCAATGGGAACCAATTACATTAAAACTACCACACCTACCTAGCTACATGCATGCATATATTCATGCATAAGAGATAAACAGAGAAAGAGGGTGAGAGAAAAATGAAAGAGCGAGAGTGATAGGTAGATGATAGAGAAATAGTTGCATACATATCTATATAAATACATTCAATCATTACTTCATACATACATACATACATACATACATACATACATACATACATACATACATACATACATATATAGATGACGGATAGACAGAAAATTATATGCGAAATTAATCTAAACACTAAAGACATGGTGCCCTTTAATTCACACACACACCCTGAGCATTGTTTACAATCCTCAATTAAGACATAAAGGTTGAACATTTGAACTACAAAGACATATACAAACAAACCCACAAAACCCACAATGTTAATTTGGTGTGCATAGATTATATTAATATCTAGGATTTCCTTTTTTTCTGTATATTATGAGAGATTACACCCAAAAATCTTTCTCAAACTAGTCCATTATTTTAGTGACTACTGTGTACAACCTGATACTTATAATCCACTAGATAGTAATGTTACAGAAGGTGTTTATTGTGCTGAAGATATTCAGCCATACCCCTCAGCTCCAAAATATATCTTTTAAAGACACATAGTAAGGAACGATCTTCCAAATGACCTCAAATGAAACTGTCACCTGGTGAAAAATAACACAGCACAGGAAGAAGTTTACACATAAAATTTATATTCATGTGAATATTGGTCAAAATGATTACAATTGTAAAGTTGAATTACATAGTGGTATGTCTTTGAAACAATAGGAAAAATGATGCGCATACATTGTGTTTTCCAAAAAGAGTAGGAAATGTAAAACATTTAAACAGTGGGATGTTGGTTTCTAATGCCAGGAGATGACTAACATAGCAACAGACTAATAAAGTATCCTCTTCAAAAGTTAAAAGAAAAGAGCAACAACAAGAAGAGAACAACAATCACAAGGAACCATGTCATCCGTGGCATCTTCAGGAGGATGTGCAGCAATCTGAACATGGTTCCAAGGACGTTAGTAGATGTCTAGTTCTTTATCAGCCTGACAGGTTTGTGTTCAACCATCCATGTCTGTATACTAAGGTTGGAAACAATCCATCGATGATGAGTGACCTAAACATGATGAGTTCTACTCCCCACTCTGCTGCTCTGGAGACTTCAAACCTGAGGGGAGGAATGTTATATTGATGAGTATGAGAATGCTCAATGCCTCTTTGTCTACATTGTGTAAATTTGGCATCTCTTTAAGTGAAGTATAAGACCTGCTTAGGCCAGAAGGTACAACTAGAGGCCTGATGAATAAAGATGCTACTATAGAGACCCCATGTAATGAGAAAAGTCTTTCAGAAGTACACTTGGACAGAGGTGGAATTTAAGATCCAATTATTCAGAAATGGCATGTAGGCACTATTGTTGGCCATAGTGTCAAACCGAGAACACCCCCAACACTAATCAGAGATGTATGGCTAGTGGTCAGAAGTGAGCAGGTAATGGATATTGGGAAGAAATGAGACCCTATGAGCCATGAAAAATAGATAAAACCTCAATGGTCAGAGGGGAAATACACGAGGGCATCTTTGTGAGAAATTGGAAATCTAAAACCCCTTTGTACAGGTAAACTAGTATGTTTGGTTGGGTAGAGTTCAAATTTGCATGTTCTTTCCTTGACGTGAGATCAAAGACACAGCCTACCTCATGCAGTGGAGCCCATTTCAGGTTCTTCCTAACAGCTAGCAACTCCTCATCAGAGACTAGAGCATCTGTCCACTGTAGTAAATGTGGTTGCTGGATCAGGAAGCAGTCTGAGCACTCATCAAAAACCTGGCTGACAGTTCCACACTAGTTCTTCTTCTCAGGCATATGTTCATCTCCTGGGTCTAGGTATGAATGGTGAGGAGTACATCATTTTAGTTTCTGCCTTGAGGAAATGAGCTTTTGTTCTGGGCTGTACTTCTTAATGTTCGGCTCAGGTACTTTAAGCTTGGGTGGTCTGGAGGTCCATTTGGGAGTTAAAATTGGAGTGGGGGGTGTCTAAGTGTCTGCATCAGAGGAGAACATTGCAAGGTCATTATTGGTCAGAAAGGCATATTTGATTACCACTTGGGGAAAATGAGATCTGAGGCCCCTGGTAACTCAGAGTCAGTAGATTGAAATCCTTTTGGTCAAAGCAGAAGGATCTGAGGCCCAATTAAATAGACTTAGTAAGTTTACTCCCACAGGGGCATATTTGGAATGTCTGAGAACCCTTTGGATATTGGTGGACTGTAGCTCTCTATTAGAACAGGGAGGGCTGGTAGATCCTTTGGTGAAAAGTGAAATATTTCAGGTATAGTCTAAAAGCCAATTCAGTAAAAGACAGTAAGTGGAATACTTTGGGTAAGGGGAGACATATGCAGTATCCCTATGTGCAGGAGAAGAATTGTTTCTGCCCATCTCAGGATTAGTGATAGATCTAAGATTCTCTAAAATAGGAGGATGGTGATAGAAACTTCATAGGATTGTATAGAATAGTTTTATCCTGTTATTCCTATGTCTGCAGCACTATTGAGCAGAAATTGAACACTGATTGATACCTTGAGAATTATAGGAAATTCCAGGTACTTACTCCTTCATCAGGTCCAAACATGAAATCACAATCAACAATACACATCATCTGAATGTCTGTGGTAGGCATGACAACAATCTTAGAAGTCTTCTAAGAGGGTGTAATGTAGTAGTTTCTGGTTTAGTGTCTTCCTTAAATATATGTCCATCCACACATTCCTCTGCATGGAGGCCAGGATGTCTCTGTCCAAGGAAACAAAACAAAGATAGTAATCTGATTTACCCTTACCTTGATACTCTTCTGTTTGAGATTTCAGTACAGAGTGTTCTGAAATCTCTTAGGTCAGAACAGTGCTTCCCAGACCATGGAAATTAGAAGTTATAGGTAGGACATACACTGGGAAGATGATGAATCTGGGGGATTTCCTCAAACACACTGTGCTCCACACAGGTTGGAGCACTCTCTGTTGTGAATGTCTAAATCTTCTAAGTAAGATAGGGGAGGAGCTTGGGCAGTTTTGCACAGAAGTAGGATGATTGTGCCCTTCATCAAACAGGTAATGTGGCAAACTTCATGAGAATAAGGAAGTTTAAGCACTCTGATCATAAGCAGCATTTCTGTGACACTTTGCAAATGTGAAATTCTAAACCTACTTGTAAGAGGGGTAAAATCTCTGGCTATTTTCAATAAATAAGAAAGACCATTTCACATTGGTGAAAATGCAAATACCTTCTGGAGAAGAGGGAGTTCCAGTATTGATTGATCAGCTTCCAAACCTTTTTTGCAGAATTTACGAAATCCACATATTTTATGTGGTGTGTGGACAGCAGGCAGCAATTGTTTCAGTATTCCAACAAGTTGGATGGTTATCTTTGGTCTATGAAACCTTTAGTCAGATGGCATAAGAGCAAGGCCACTTTTCTTGAATGGGGGAATGTCCCCGAATATTTGTAGCAGGAAGAAGTTTGGAAGTAATCTTAGACAGTTGGGATATAGCAGGCACACATAGTCAATACGACAAGATCTATTTACACTTTACAAGAGAGGGTAGGTATGAGTCCACCACTGAAAATAAAAGGAAATATGTCAGTCCAATATAGTCATTTGAGAAGGCTTTGTTGCCCAATAGACAGAGGGAGAACAGGAAATATGTATGACTAGATGTGATGTGTCTGAGGCTCCCATAGGGAGAGGGAGAGGCACTGAAGCACTTGTATGACTGGATGAAATTTATAGACCTCTTCGACAGAGGATGTGAATTTGAGAACTGCTGGAACAAAAAGATTCATTCTGGCACCCCTTTCAAATGAGGAGTCCGATGTGAGACACAGTTAAATGGAAATTTTTGCCCTCCATCAGATAGAGAATAGTTTGTAATTCTTTCTGGTCAGAGAGGGTAATTATTGAAGACCTTTTGGACTGGAAGTGAAGTTTGGGGCCTGGAGCAGGTAGAGATGATCTCAGGCAAGTCAGGCTTAAAAGACAGATATTGGACCCTCATGTATACAGAGGGTGTATTTGATATATAATGGACACAAATTAGTAGTCTAAGTATTGATGTTTAGGAGTAGAAGATTAAAGCAGAATTAGAGTCTGCTTAATGTCCCCAACCTCTTTAGGGTTAAGGGAGTGACCTAGCCTACCTTAAGCAGGAGAGGTAGGAATGCTTCAAAACTTAGAAGATTCCCATCTTCACATACACCTTGGTAAGCCTGGCAGCAATACAAGCATTATGCATCAGGCATGACTGTAAGTCTCTAAGCACTCTTGAAGCTTATCATCAGTTATATGGGTGTTTGCATGAAGGATGGTACGAAGGATAGATGACCTAAGTTTCAGGCTCTGTTAATGCAGGGCAGAATTAAGTGAAGTATAATTTCCTAGAGATTATGGTTGGAGGGAAATGATCTAAAGCTCATGATTGGAGTGTTATATTTGAGGCCCATATGTATTTAGGGATGCTCTTAGGATACCTGGATATTGGTACCCTTGGGAAAAATGAAAATTCTGAGATTCCAATAGTAAACTACAGTCATAATTATAACTGACCTTGGGCAGAAATTGAAGGTTTTGAGTATTGTTGGTAACAGCAGTAGGTCATGAAGGCCACCTATCCCAAGTGAAATTCTGATGACCCTTCATCCAAAGGTGATGGTGTGAGATAACTTGAAAACAGGTTGAGTAGCATATGTTCATACCTGCAACTTCTATGACCTTCCTGACCTGTTTTGCTTAAAAAGAAAATACCTGGGGTTGGAGAGATATTTCAGGGGTTAAGAACACTGACGTCTCTCCCAGTGTTCCTGAGTTCACAAACATCTGTAATGGTATTCAGTGCCCTCTTCTAATGTGCAGGGACACATGCATAGAGAACACTGTATATATAATAAATAAATAAATACTTAAAAAAGAAAGGAAGGAAGGAAGGGAGGAAGGAAGGAAGTAAGGGTGGAAAGAAGGAAGGAAAGAAGGAAAGAAGGAAAGAAATGAAAGAAATTAAGGAGGGATTAAAGAAGGAAGGAAGGAAGGAAGAAAGAGAGAGAGAAAGAAAGAAAGAGAGAAAGAAAGAAGGAGAGAGAGAAGGAGGGAGGGAGGGAGAGAGAGAGAGAGAGAGATAGAAAGAAAGAGTTAGAAAGCGAGAGAGAGAAAGAAAGAAAGAAAGAAAGAAAGAAAGAAAGAAAGAAAGAAAGAAAGAAAGAAAGAAAGAAAGAAAGAAAGAAAGAAAGAAAGAAAGAAAGAAAGAAGGGAGGTAGTGAAGAAAGAAAGTAAGAAAGAAAGTAAGAAAGAGAGAGAGAAAGAAAGAAAGAAAAAGAAAGACAGAAAGAGAGAGAGAGAGAGAGAGAGAGAGAGAAAGAAAGAAAGAAAGAAAGAAAGAAAGAAAGAAAGAAAGAAAGAAAGAAAGAAAGAAAGAAAGAAAGAAAGGAGAGAGAGAGAGAGAAAGAAAGAAAGTAAGTAAGTGAGTTTCAGGCCATGATTAACCAAATAGCAGGAACAAGTCACCTCACTGTGCAAAAGGGAAAAATCTAGTTTATCTTGGGTAGAGGGAGAACAGAATGGTAGTGCATAGTTTGCTTCCATCTTGTCTCCCCACCTTCCATTATCCATATATTGTATATACTGTTGGGAAGAATACAAGGAACAATCAGCACACTCGTCCAACAGGGAGAGTGGTTGTCTGACCTGAGGTTGTATTTGTCTGTACCTATCTATAACTGAGAGACAGGAACACAGCATTTCTGACACCTAACTCTAGGAAGATCGGATGTATATTACTTTTCCTTTCTATGTTCTGCCCTCTGCCCTACACTCAGAAACATGTGAGAGCCCACTGTGAAGTTGCAATTGTGTTTGCCTTGCAATCTTTCTAATAGAGAGTGGCACTGCGGTAATATGAGTTTAAGTCAAGTTTAAGGTGCCCTTGGAATGAATACTCTTGGGCATCCCAAGAGGCTATATCTGAAGCTCCTATGACTACATGTAGAATAAATGAGACCCTCTTGGCCATAGGATCCAAACCTGAGGTCTCTGTCATCATTGCTCCATGGCACATACACTATTGGCCAGCAATTAGATGTCTATGTTCCTTGAGGTTGAAGGAGGAAATTATAGCCCCCTTTTGTACTACAATGAACTGCATGTGAGTGGACATCATTCTACCTTTTTCAGTGGGAATGGCATGAAGCTTGCTTGGTCTGGGGCATCTTTTTTTAATTAGATATTTTCTTCATTTACATTTCAAATATTATCTACTTTCCTAGATTGCCCTCTGAAAATCCCCTATGCCTTCCCCCTCCCCCTGCTCCCCAACCTACCTACTCCTGCTTCCTGACCCTGGCATTTGCCTATAATGGGGCATAGAGCCTTCAGAGGACCAAGTACCTCTCTTCCCAATGATGACCTACTAGGCTATCCTATGCTACACTTGTGGTTAGAGACACAAGTTCCACCATGTGTTTTCTTTGATTTGTGGCATAGTTCCAAGGAGCTCTGGGGGGTACTAGCTAGTTCATATTGATGTTCCTTCTATGGGGCTTCAGTCCCCTTCAGGTCCCTGGGTATTTCTCTGGCTCCTTCATTGGGGACCTTATGCTCTGTCCAATGGATGACTGTGAGCATCCACTTCTGTATTTGGCAGGCAGTGGTTTGGGGCATCTTTTGTCACAAGAGAAATGACTGAGTCCCACTTTCAACGAAACTGAAAGTTTGAGGGTTTTTTCACTAAATGAGTACTTTAGACAATCTTGGGCAAATAGAGAAGGTCTGCAGGAGGCTTAGTCATAGGAGGAATGTCTGACATTCTCTTCAGTGAAAAACAAAACAAAAAAAAGGACTGAGGTAACTTGGGAAGAGAGGAAGTACTGTGCACTTAGGAGTAAGAGAAAATAATGAGACCTGGTTGTACAATGGTATGCATTAGAAAAAACTTGGAGAGGGGGTAAGTGCCATGCAACATCCTGTTATGCATGAATGTCCCTTTTACCTTGATCAGTAAAAGAAGTCCCTCCACTGCTCTTCAGCTTCCAAATCTTCCTTAGTTGGTAAAAGTTCCACATCCTGTGTTTAGCCTGGAGGAGTTCAGACAACAGTCCAAGCCTTTTCAAACAGCCTGGATGTCTGTCCCTGGCTAGGTTGCCTCCTTCAGTTTGTCTTAATATGTACATATATATGCACCAACAATTCAACTGGATTGCAAAGCATAACATAGGATCCAGTCAATAATTCTATATATAGGACCTGGGACCACAAACCAGAGAAAAACAATATTATTTCCCCTGCCATCCTTATAAAAGGGAAAGGCTTGAATCTTACTTAATTAGAGAATATACATTTGATATAGTTCAAAGTCATAAGTGAATGCTGGAGGATACAATGCACCATGCACTATTATTCAAAAGAACATATCTAATGGCATTTTTGGAATAAAGAAAAGTGTGACCTTCCTTTGGTCAAACACAGTGGTTAACGCTCCCCTCCCTTGCAAAAGTGAACAAGATCCAAGGCCATATTTTGGGGGAAGGAAAAGACTGAACCTCACTCAGCCTCACCCAGGTTAGTTCTCTTGGCTACTTCCAAAAAAAAAAAAGGAGTGTGAGAGGAATCTGGGGAACAGAGGAGTTCTGAGAACCTCTTCTCAGAATGGTAAGTTCTAAGACCACCTTAAACAGAGGAGAAATCGTGAATGTCTTAGTTCCTAAAGTAGAGGTCCCCAGTCATATTTTGCAGGTCAGAAATATCCAGTTCACCCATGGTCAGCAGGGGAAGTTTCTAGGCTTCATTGGGTACTGGAGGAATGTTCAGCCTCTGCCTCACTAGCTTCCAAGTATTTCCCCCATATGCATACCCTGTGTAACATCTTTGAGAGTCCAGTCAGTGGTCACAACAATCTCCCAGCATAAGTAGTTATGCAAGCATTGATGTTTCCTCGAGGCTGTGTTCAGCTGCACACATCTGTGAATAAGAGATAGGAATGGTGCATTTTGATGACCATTTTTGAGGCACAGGATATGAGAGCCAATTTCAGATTTCTATTTAGTGTCCTATGATCTAAAAGGATAGAAAATGTGAGGTGTCATTGGTCGCGTATGTATTGTATGGATATGTTTAAAGCAAACTTATTTAATAGGGGTATTTGTGAGGCACAGCCAGAAGAGAATCTCTGGTGGTTCAATAATTGCACAGATGGATCTGAAGTGTCCTAATACAGAGAGTAGATGTCTGAAACGCCCCTTTGACACAGGAGCTAGTTCTGAGAGTCCTTTCAATAGTCTTTGATTTCCCAGGACCCCCTTGGCAGAAACTGAAGTTCTAAAATCCACTTGGTGAATTGAAGTAGACAATAGGCCCAGATTCCTACTGGGAAGAAAGGGAATGTTAGATTCTCTTTTATGTAGAATGAGTGGTGTAAGTCTCCTATGGTCTGACATCCCTTTAAGGAAAAATGATTCAAAGCTTCTTGGTAGGATTAGGAATATTCCTTATAAGGCATAATACATGTTTTAGGCGACATTTGACCAATAGGGCTAAGGCAATGTTAGCCCTAGGAGAGTTCTGACATTCTATTCAGTGTAGTGAGAAAAAAAAATGAGTTACCATGGGGAAATGTGTGCCCCATGTAAGAGAGGAAATCTCGAAGGCCCTACTGAAAGAGGAGGGCAGAATCCTCTTGAGGCAGAATGTGAAATTGCCATATACACTTCTGTCAAAGTTAAAGGTCCCTGGTACCTTATAGAGTGGAGAATGTTTCCAGCCATGATCATAAGTTTCCAATTCTTATTCAGAGTTTTGTATTTTCATAGTTTGTGTTCATTCAGGAGAGACAAGGCAGCAACATATTTTTTTCTTCCAAAGGCTTTGAATGACTTTTGATGACTTTGTTCATCTATCCAGGTCTAGGCAGAATTAATGAAGTTATTACATTCCTATTGACTTGCCTAAAGGCAGATGGCACAGGTACTTTGCTCTGATTTGTAACTTGGACTATGGGACCTCAAACCAGAGTGGACTAGGGTACCTTGTTTAAAGAAGGAGTCACTTTTGGAAATATGGCTGATCAGCTAGGTATAATCCTACTTTGATGTATACATTCACAAATATACTTCATATATGTGAATGTCATTTTTGAGAAAGAGAACATTTTGGGTGGATAAGGAAGAGCAGGAAGGTCACAGAATCCCTCAGGCAAAAGTTTACCTTGGGAATTGTAAGATGTCAAAAATAACTTATCAAGTGCAAATGTCCTCATAGTCCAGAATACTCATGTGTTCTGAGACTTTGAGTTTTGCTTGCCAACAATCAGAGTATTTTTCTTACAAATTGTTTGGTAAACTCTAGTTCTATGTTCTCCATAAGCTGCACAGCAGCATCCCAGGCATAGGCACCAAAATGGAATTGCTCCATTTCAAGTGACAGGCTTAAAATTAAAAATTAAATTAGGGTTCATATAATTACTGTCATGTCCCAGGACATCATTTCAGAGTGTTTGGCATCCCTTCTTTTATTTGAGCATGTCTGGCCATCCATGTCTGAAGGGAAACTTTAGGACCTCCTAGAGGAATAGACCTCATGGTTCTATGGATAAAAGTGGATTTTCTGAGGTAAGCATAGTCAAGGGAAATTGATTTAAAGTTTCCTTGAAGGAAAAAAAAAAGAACATCGGCTAGAGTTTTTCATGTCAGTGGCTTTTCTGTAGGCTCCATAAGCAGCAGAATTTGTATTAATCCCCGGTCAAATTTAAGGGTGAATCTATATTTCCCTAATTCAAAGATAAAATGAAAGTTTCTTCCTTGAAAGAGTATCTATGTCAAAGATTCTTCATTGAAACCTTTTTGAACCTAGAGTTTACCTTGAACTGAGGAAAAATCTGGGAAACATTAGGAAAAATATGTAAGGTTCAGTCCATAATATCAGCAAGTTTTGTGGGATTCCTCGACCTAAATGAATGTCCAAGCCTGCTTTGGACAAACTGGTATGATCAGAGGCTCCCTTTGCTTCAGTGGGAATATGTGATGCCTCCTTAAGCAATGGTAGAAGGAGTGATTAGCCCTCGGGGAAAGGAGGTGTTGATATCCTTGTAACAGGAGAGATGAACAGAGTATAAAAATCCCCATAATATTTTGAGCAAAAATTAATTTGCTTACCTTAGCTCATGAGGTCCTAGCATTGCCACACCTTCTAACCGTTCTTCACATCCTGGGGTATCCATATCCTTAGCTGAATTAGCAAGGCACCAAATATAGATACCATGATTCATGAAAAGCTTTGGATTGTATCCTCAGCATGATTGCCTCCTAAAAATTATGTTCAACCAACCAGAACTGAGTTAGAATGATGAATTCACACGATGTCATGTGACTATACTCAAGGAAGTGGCATAAGGTTCCAGGATTGGCCTCCTCCTCTTGATTTCTGTGAACTTTGAGCAGAGGGAGCAATTCTCCTTGATCAGAGGTAAAATATCCCATGGGTTCCTGAATAGAAGGGATTTTTATGAGAGCCCATTGCATCAAAGGTGTACATTTTATGACCTTGATCATCACAGGAAGGAAAATACTATAGGTTTGGAAAAGAGAAAGTCTCTCAAACCTGTTGGACAGTAGGGGAGTTGTCCTGTTCACCTTCTGTAGAGGAGTTTTTTCCAGGCACTCCAGGCCTCCACATCTTCAGAGAACTCTAAAAAAATTCTTATCTCTGAGGACTCTATGCGGATTTGACAGCATTCAGAGGTTTCTTCTGACAAGTCGGCTCAAAGTCCCTGGATTTGTTCCCTATTAAACTTACAAGGAAGCACACAGGTGTGGTTGTAGAGTACAGTTACCTTTCTGATGACCAGCTTAAAGAGAGCCTTGGATCCAGGCAGAGGTTTTCATAAATTGGCCATGGGACTTGACTCTGGAGTTCTCTGAGATTTGTTTTGTTTGTTTGTTTTTGGTGGTCAAAAGTATATTCCCTAACCAATAAGGTCTGAGGGAGAAGCTCTTAGTTGAGTGGTAGACCTGAGTCCACCGTGAACAAAGACCAAAGCTGTTGTGTATTCTTGGTACCAAGGATTCAGCCTGAAGCACACTAGAGCTGAGCCTGAATATTTGAGATAAACTTCTCACTCACAAGGTCAGTTCTATACCTTGCTTCATCAGAGAGGCATGTCTCAGACCCTTGCAGTGCAGAAGGAGGAAGAATAAAGCATTTTACTCAAGGTCGGCTGACCCCTTTGGCATACGCATAATGTCAAGGGATACTATGGTTAGAGGAAGCAAGGTTTAGGCCCTCTTCAAAAGATAAACCAACTGGGTGTCAGCCCCCTTGAAGTTATGGGATACTTTACATCTGAGGGGGCCTGACATGATGGAGTTGATATTTATGCTGGAGGTATAAATTATCCTGGGTCTAGCAGGGTACATCTGAGTCCCCATTGTAACTTCATCAATGCTATTGCATGCTGATAGTAAAAGAGCCATCTTCGTGGCCTTCTTAAAATGTTGTTGAGGTCTGAAGTCCTTTGTTTATCATGTCATATGGATCAGGGCATCTTCAGTTATTGAGGACCTATGTGACACCTTTGTTCTGAAGTGGTAATTCTGAGGGGAATTAAAGAATTTCTGAGGTTTCTTGTTCTCATATGTTAATGCTGCCTTCAATACTGGGGAGTTTCTAACATATTTGATTTTGGGGGTTACATCTGAAACCCCCTTGAGTTATTGATGGAAGATGTGAGTCACATTGGTTCTTTTTGATGTATGTGGCTATACTGACATTGTCTTCAGACACACCATAAGGTGGCATCGGGTCCCATGACAGATGGTTGTGAGACAACAAGTGGTTACTGAGAATTGAACTCAGGACCTGTGGAAGAGAAGTCAGTGCTTTTAACTGCTGAACCATCTCTCCAGCCCCAGCATATTGATTCTAGACAGGTAAGTTGAAGTTCACTTAGGCTATTGGGGATGATCTGAGGATCCCTGGTTCAGAATGGGCAGATCAGAAGTTCCCTTGGTCCACACAGTAGTTTAGAAGATCTGTGGTTCTTAAGCTGTAGGTCTGAACCTTACCAGAGAAGAATGCCTGGAGTGTTTTTGAATTCCTAATTTAGACAAAGTGTACCTGATGACTCCTTGAGCCACTGAGAGTGATTTAAGCTCCACTTCAAGCATGGGGGGAATGTGTGAGTCTTCTTGGTGCTGAAGGAATAATTCTGAGGTTTCTGTGTCAGAAACAGGACTTGGAGGACCCATTGACAGAGTGATAATGTTTATGTATCCACAAACAATCTATAAAGGATGCCATCTTTTAGAGGCAGAAAGGTTCACACCATGTTGGGGAAAGTAGAAATGCCAAAGACTCTTGTATCTGTACAAGATCAAGGGTCGATTTGGAGAGGAGAGAAGGCCTGAATATTTCATTATCGAGGCTTCCTGGGAACCTAGAACACACATATCATGCAGGCCATGCAACAGCTTAATCAATCTCCAGTATGCTAGGAGGCACTTTCCAGCTAGTTCTCCTGATAAATCTGCTGACTACTTCTGAAAATGGCAAGGCTTTCTCGTTTCTGCTGGCCAACTTAATGTCTATGTCCTGGGTTTATGAACTTGCTGGCTACTCTTAAGCTCTGAGACTTCAGGCACCCGGGTCCTGATCCTTGGACAGAGTAATTAGGTCAGAGGATCAGAATAAGAAGCACTTGGTGCACCTTAGATCAAGGGAGTCGATTTGTCATGGACTAGACCAGATCTAGTAGGTAGGTCTAGGTCCTCAATGATCAGAAGAATCACATAGTACTCTCCATTAGGTGAAAATTATATAGCACATACTTCTGGCCACAATTGTGAGCTACTCTTAATCAGAAAGGGGATTCTTGTCCTGCTTTTAGTCACAGGGGCATAGATGATGCTTCAATGTGCATCTGAGGCAGCTAGGAGTGGAAATTGTAATTTTGATAGAGTGTTGATGAAAAGAAAAAGTTCTAAATTCATGTTGCTCATAAGGGGCATAGAAAGGGAAAATATGAGGGCAGCTTCTGGATCAAAAAAGAACTGAAAATGCCAGGGTAAGAGAGAGTAGGGCCCAGGCCACCTTCTTGAGATAGACTGCGTTACAGGTTCCATTTGGCAGGCTGGGAAGCTCTTGTGCGTCCCTGGGCAGAAGGGGTAAGTCGGAAGCAAGGAGTAAGTCGTAAGCCTCCTAGAGCATTTTCGATATCTCTTTTGTCATAAAAAGTATCTGTGAGGCACAGTTTCTTAGATGGGGCATTTGAGAGGCCACCCCTTTCAGCCTGAAGCATTCTGAGCCTTTCTGAAACAGGGATCACATAGCCAGAGTCCCTCTGGTGAGAACTGGAAAGTGTGAGTCCACATTGGTCTGATTGAGAAGGTCTGACACCTCCTTTAGGAGAGAGGAAAGAACAACAACTCCCCTTTTGCCGTGCAATCCTATTGAGATTGATTTGCATATGGCGTGTATATTTGTGGCCTCCTAGGACAGAATGGTCACAAAGGGGGAACCCAAATTCATATTGTAATGACGGGTCTCTCCAAGGACAGGAGAGAGCAGGTACCACATCCTCTGCTTGAAGTATTGTACGTCTATAATATCTTCGAATAACAGGGAATGTTCCAAAAGGGAATGTGGTACTCCCTTTTGGAGGTACAAATCCCCATAGGATAGGCACCAAAGCTATGGGCTCCTGTTTGGCACTTCTGGAAGGTTTCTCTCCCTCTTGGACATTAAGAATATGTTTTGAGCCCTCCTTAGTAGAAACAGGGTGCCTGATATCCTCTTGGGGTGATGATGAGAGTTTCACACCTCTTCGGGGACTGTCTCCATCTGGAGATGACTCAATGCATTCTTGATCTGTAGGGGAAGTTTGCAGGGCTCCATGGGTAACAGAGGATTTCCTCTGTTTCCTTCTGGTAGAAATAGCATGTCTGGGAATCTCATGAGGAGAGGTGGGATGCCTGAGGCTGTCTTCATGAGAAAGAGTGGTTCGCATGCACTCTTCTGTAAGGATGGAGGATGGCTTGTCAACCTCATGCTCTGAATTGGAAGTTTGGGTGTCCCATTGGTCAGAAGGGGCTTTTTCTGATGGGTTTTCAGTAGACTTGGATGGTCTGTGAATGCCTTGGGTTGATAGGGGACTTCGGAGGCCCACCTCATGAGATGGTGAGCGTCTGCAGGCTCCTTTAGCAGAATCAGAAGTGGCAAAGTTTATGTTAGTCACAGTTTTAAGATTTACACCTCTTTTCTTAGATTTGCAAGCTCTGACCCACATTTTGGAAGAATGGCAGTGTTTCCAGCCCTCATGTTTTGAGCGCACAGATTTCAGGCCCTCTTGATCTACAGAGGAAGGGCTTGGTCTTGTTTTCCGCAATTTAGAAGGTGTGGGGCAATCTCCTGGAGGAGGAGAATGACTGAGACCCTTTTTACAAAGGATACTAGATCTGAAACTCAATTGTGATGATTTTAAGGGGGAGATGCTCCTTTGAGGAGTAGAGGTAGGACTGGATTTCTTTTCTGCATACTTGGAAGATGTGAGGCTACTTTCAGCAGAAGAGATACATTTTAAGGCATCAAGTTCTGAAAGGCAGTATCTGGTATCCCCTTCAGGAAATGGGACATGTTTCAATATCCTTTGGTTAGATTTGAAACGTCTAGGGCTCTTCTTGAGATAAGAGGAATTTCTCTGGCCATCTTCATGAGGAGGGGTAGGAATAATGTCCCCTTTGGCACAAAGGGACAGTCCCTTAAACTCCGTTGAAAAGGAATTACCCACGGTTTCTTGGGGAGATGGCACAGGTTTTAGAGGCCCCTTGGCTGGTTGAGAAAGTTCTAGACTTTCCTGGGGAAATGCTGTTGTTCTCAGGATCCCTTGTTCAGATACTAAAGGGCCCATAGCATCTTCATTGGGTTTCAAAAGACACAGAGACCCTAACACACATGCCAAAGCTTCTGGAGTCCCTGGCACAGATTCTGAACTCTTAGAAATGGATTGTGTATATGTCCGAGGTTCTTCTGCCTCTGGACTAAGTGGTGAAGGAGCTGGTAATTTGGGAGAATCTTGTGTGGCTGACAAAAATTCTATGACTTCTTGGGTGACAGGTGGTATTTCTGCACTATTTTGCATACCTGCCCGTGTTTCTAGTGTGTCCTGGGAAGAATCAGAAAGTCCAAGATCTTCTGGATTGGATGGTGAATATCCTAAAGCCTTTTTTTCCAAACAGGGTCCTGGAGGCTCTTGAAGTAACAAGGAATTTTCTGTAAGCCCTTGGGAAGATATTGATGTTTCTAGTACACCTTGGGCAGACAGGGAAGGTCTCTGAGACATTAAGACAGAATGTGACACTTTCAAATCCAATTGGACAGATGGAGAAGGTCCTAGACTCACTATGGTAGAGGCTGAAATTTCCAAAGGTCCTGGTGAAGCATGGGACATTCCTGGCTTGCCATGTGTACAGGTACAACCTTCCAGATTCCCCTGTAAAGACAGGCAAGGGCCTCCAGCAGATAGCAAAGGTCCCGGATTCACTTGAGCAGATAGGGACATTGTCAAAGGCTCTAGGGCAGATGATACAGATCCTAGTGTTCCTCGTCCAGATAAAGAAATTACCATGGGTCCTTTGGAAGAATGCATAGATTCTGAAGGATCTGAAGCAGATGGATCTGTTTGTTGAACCCTTTGTGGAGAATTCAAAGACTCATTTGGTCCCTGGAATGAAGTTAAAGGTCCCTCTGTAGGTTTAGAGAGATCTAAAGGCTCTTCTGTGGAAAGGGAAGGATCCAAAAGGCTTAGGGAAGAAAATGAGGAACTAAGTTGGGCAGAAATTGCAAGTTCCAGAGGTGAGTCATTGGATATTACATATCCTGGGGTAACTGTTGAAAATTTTTGTGCACCTGATGCAAATGATGAATATCCTAGAGTCCCCTGTGGAGATGGCAAAGGTTCTACAGATCCTTGTGTAGTTGCTGAAATCCTCAGAGATCCCTGGTCAGATCTCAAAGTCCTTGCTGTATTTTGAGCAGGGTGCATATATCCCTGACACACTGGGAAAGATGGTGAGTCTGCTACTGTGTAGTGTGTAGATGTGGACTGAGTTCCTATAACTTGTGTATGTAAAGAAGGACTTGAAAACCTTTTGGAAGATGTAGAATGTTGGGAAGACCTTTGTGGACATGGGGACAGATGTACAATACCCTGTGCAGAGAGACCGGGACTCACACCTCCATGAGCAGGATCAGAAGATGCTGGAGTCCCTTGTTCTGAGGAGGAAAGACCCAGAGGATTATGAGAACATTCAGAACATTGTGATGTATTCATCATTGCCTGGGCTGAGATAGAAAGTTTCAGAGGCCCCTGGGCAGATTGCAAAGGTGCTAGATACCCTTGGGCAAATGGGAAAGTCTCTGCACCTCCTTGGGTAGAAACGGAATGTCTACCAAGTGTAGGAGGTGATGGTGGCAAAGTACCTAGAGTCGCCGAAGTAGACTGAGAAGATGCTACAGCCTGCCTCACTTGTGGAAAAAGGCCTAAAGCACTCTGTGACTCTTCATATTGTGCCAATATCCCTGTGGCATCTGTTGAATTTTCCAGATTTCTGTGGTTGGGGATAAAAGAACTTTGCATGGGCAAAGTTCCCTCTTCTGCCCTGAAAAGTACCTTTGGCTTTTGAAAAGATGACAAAGTTTCTAGAACCACTGGAGTAGGTACAAGTTGCTCCTGAACACCCAGTACAGGTGGGCAATGCCCTATATCTGATGGTGAAGGATAAAAGGTTTCTTGAGATTTCTGGCTAAGTAGGGAAGTTCCAGTGTCCCTTGGGAAACCTGGGGATCTTTCTGCAAAATGATGGGCAGTTTTAGAAAATCCTACATCCGTATGACAAGCAGTTGGATGATGCAAAGTATCTTGAGCAAATGAAACACTTTGTGTATTCCCCTGTTTAGAAATGGGAAGTTTTAGAGACCCTTGGGCAGAACAGAAATGTCCAAAAGCCTCTTGGGAAGATGAAGAGCCTAGGGTTCCCTGTGAACCTAGGGTTCCTTGTGAAGATAAACAAATTCCCAGAGGCATCTGATCAGATGACACAGATTCTGATAGCAACTGAGTATTTTGGGGAGACGCCAGATGTCCTGGAGTGGGAAGCAAAATTCCCACAGTCTCCTTTGCAGACAGGGACGTTCCTACTGTGGCTTCTGCAGATAAAAAATTCCCCTCAGTGCCCTGAGCAGATGTGGAAGACTCTAGAGTAGTTTCTTTAGATTTCGTCACTTCTAGACGACATTCTTCAGATGAACAAGGTCCCAGAGTTCCTTGCTCAGATCTCAAAGATGATGGTGACACCTGTAGTGATGTAGTAAGATCCAGATGCAGTCCAGCACATCTGGAAGAGTCTGAGATCCCTCCGGTAGATGGAGAGTATTTATTTGTTTCTGAAAATGCTGGGGAAGGAGATGAATGCAGTAGAGCCCCTACAGAGGATCCCGAGATATGGGTCACTGCCTGGGCTGAGATGGAAAGTGGCAGAGGCCCCTGGGCTGATTGCAAATGTGCTAGTTTCCCGGGACCAGAAGGGAATGTTTCTGCACCTCCTTGAGTAAAAGATGAATGTCTACCAGGTTCTCGAGGTGATGGTGGCAAAGGTCCTAGAGTAGGCAAAGCAGATGTAGAAGATTCTGTATTCTCCCTCACTAGAGGCAAAGGGCCTGAGGTAGTCTCTGTGTGTTTACATTGTCCCAAGCCCAATATCCCTGTGGAATCTGCCAAAGGTTCTAGATTCCTTTGGGTGGATGACAAAGAACGTTGCACAGGCAAAGTCCCGTCTGCAGCTGTGCAAAGGACCTTACAATTTTGAGAGGTTAGCACATATCCTTGAGAGTCTTTACTAGATAGAGGATGCTCCTGAGAACCTAGTACAGATGGTGAGTGTGTTACATCTGCTGGTGAATATGAAATGGATTTTTGTGATTTCTGGCAAGGTAGTAACGGCCCAATGTACCTTGAGGACGCTGAAGATCTTTGTCCAGAAGGTTCAGAAAGGGGAGAAAATCTCATACATTTCTGGCAATAACTTGGATGTTGCACAGACGTTGGAGAAGATGGCACAGTTTGTACAGTCCATTGTTTAGTTGTGGACAGCTTTAGAGACCCTTGGTCAGAAAGGGAATGTCCAGAAGCCTCTATGGAAGATGAAGAGCCTAGAGTTCCTGGTGAAGATAAAGAAATTCCCAGAGGCTTCTGATCAGATGACAAAGACTCTGAGACCACCGGAGGGATTTGGGTAGACCCCAACGTTCCTACAGTGGGAGGCAAAGTTCCCACAGTCTGCTTTGCAGACATGGGCTTTCCTACTGTGGCTTGTGCAGATAAGGAATGCCCCCTAGTACCCTGAGCAGATGCAGAAAACCCTACAGTTTTTTTCTTAGATTTGGTCCCTTCAGATAAGCAAGGTCCCAGAGTTCCTTGCTCAGATCTCAAAGATGATGGTGACACCTGTAGTGATGTAGTAAGATCCAGATGCTGTCCAGCACTTCTGGGAATGTCTGATGTCCCTCGGGTAGATGTAGAGTATGTATTTGTTTCTGAAACTGCTGGGGAAGGAGATGAATGCAGTAGAGCCCCTTCAGCAGATCCCAAGATATGGATCATTGCCTGGGCTGAGATGGAAAGTGTCAGAGGCCCCTGGGCTGATGGTAAATGTGCTAGGTTCCCGGGACCAGAAGGGAAAGTTTCTGCACCTTCTTGAGTAAAAGATGAATGTCTACCAGGTTCTCGAGGTGATGGTGGCAAAGGTCCTAGAGTAGGCAAAGCCGATGTAGAAGAGTCTGTATTCTCCCTCACTAGAGGCAAAGGGCCCGAGGTAGTCTCTGTGTGTTTACATTGTCCCAAGCCCAATATCCCTGTGGAATCTGCCAAAGGTTCTAGATTCCTTTGGGTGGATGACAAAGAACTTTGCACAGGCAAAGTCCCCTCTGCAGCTGTGCAAAGGTCCTTAAAATTTTGAGAGGTTAGCACATATCCTTGAGAGTTTTTACTAGATAGAGGATGCTCCTGAGAACCTAGTACAGATGGTGAGTGTGTTACATCTGCTGGTGAATATGAAATGGATTTTTGAGATTTCTGGCAAGGTAGTAACGGCCCAATGTCCCTTGAGGACGCTGAAGATCTTTGTCCAGAAGGTTCAGAAAGGGGAGAAAATCTCATACATTTCTGGCAATAAGTTGGATGTTGCACAGACTTTGGAGAAGATGGTACAGTTTGTACAGTCCATTGTTTAGTTGTGGACAGCTTTAGAGACCCTTGGTCAGAAAGGGAATGTCCAGAAGCCTCTATGGAAGATGAAGAGCCTAGAGTTCCTGGTGAAGATAAAGAAATTCCCAGAGGCTTCTGATCAGATGACAAAGACTCTGAGACCACCGGAGGGATTTGGGTAGACCCCAACGTTCCTGCAGTGGGAGGCAAAGTTCCCACAGTCTGCTTTGCAGACATGGGCTTTCCTACTGTGGCTTGTGCAGATAAGGAATGCCCCCTAGTACCCTGAGCAGATGCAGAAAACCCTACAGTTTTTTTCTTAGATTTGGTCCCTTCAGATAAGCAAGGTCCCAGAGTTCCTTGCTCAGATCTCAAAGATGATGGTGACACCTGTAGTGATGTAGTAAGATCCAGATGCTGTCCAGCACTTCTGGGAATGTCTGATGTCCCTCGGGTAGATGTAGAGTATGTATTTGTTTCTGAAACTGCTGGGGAAGGAGATGAATGCAGTAGAGCCCCTTCAGCAGATCCCAAGATATGGATCATTGCCTGGGCTGAGATGGAAAGTGTCAGAGGCCCCTGGGCTGATGGTAAATGTGCTAGGTTCCCGGGACCAGAAGGGAAAGTTTCTGCACCTTCTTGAGTAAAAGATGAATGTCTACCAGGTTCTCGAGGTGATCGTGGCAAAGGTCCTAGAGTAGGCAAAGCAGATGTAGAAGATTCTGTATTCTCCCTCACTAGAGGCAAAGGGCCCGAGGTAGTCTCTGTGTGTTTACATTGTCCCAATGCTAGAATCCCTGTGGAATCTGCCAAAGGTTCTAGATTTCTTTGGGTGGATGATAATGAACTTTGAACAGGCAAAGTTCCCTTTGTCACTGTACAGTTTTTCTTTTGCCGTTGAGAAGTTAACAGCAAAAGTTCTTCAACTCCCTGGCCAGCTATGGGCTCCCCCAAACTGTCTTCTGCATTAAGGGAAACTTGTCCATGCAACTGAGTCGATGGTGAGAGTAATGGAGAAATTTGTGCTGATCCATTCAGTTCAAGATTTGATTGTGGATACAGGGATGTTGCAACAGCTTTTTGTAAAAACGGTGGAGGAGCTTGACTTGCTTGTGTTAGTGTGCAATGGCCATGAGGCTTTGGTACATGTGGCAATGTTTCTGGTGTCCTTGGTACCCATGATGACATTCCCAAGGAACCTGACACCGAAGAAAAATGTTGATGAGCACACTGGGCAGACTCCGATGATCCCAGAATCTCCTGGGAAGATGTTGACTGCTACATAGACTGTTGAGTATATGGTGAAAGGTCTAGAGATGCCTCAACAGATATGCTAAGTTTGGTAGATAGCAAATGTGCTAGATCACTTGAAACTTCTAAAGAAGACACCTGAGATCGTTGGTCAGGTTGTGAATGTCCTGTATGACTTGAGGTATGTTGCAAAGGGCCTTTAGTGACTTGGAGAGATGGTGAGGTATACTGAGATTCTACTGTATATGACCAGTCCCCTGGCTTCTGTTGGTAAGATGGTAAATGTTCTAGAAACCCTGGGAAAGATGGCAAAGTACCAACAGTTTCCTGGACAGGTATAGAATGTTCAAGAGGTGCTTGCTTACATCTCACAGTTGTTAGAGTGCCTGATGTAGTTTGGGGAAGTTTCTGAGCACATAGTACAGATGATGAAGGTTCCACAGTCCCTTGGGAATATAACAATGCTTTTTTAGTTTTCCTGGTGGATTCAGAAGATCTTTTTTCAGATGGAAATTTTTCTGTTGTCTTAGTTTCAGATTTGGGAGGTCCCATAGACCCTATAAGAGGCAAAGGATCTGTTGTAGTCCCTTGGACAGATGGCAAGTTATCCAGAGATTCTACCATGTGTGATGAGTGCTCTAGCTTCTTTTGGAAAGATGCTGAATGCTCTAGTTTCCCTGAGGTAGTTGTAGAAGAACCTTCAGTCCCCTGGACAGGTCCAGAATGTTCTAAAGGCCCTTGCTTACATGTCACAATTGTTAGTGTTCCTGTTGTAGTGTGAGGAGGTTTCTGAGCATGTGGTGCAGATGAGGAACTTCCCACAGTCCCTTGGGAATATAACAATGCTTTTTTAGTTTTCCTGGTGGATTCAGAAGATCTTTTTTCAGATGGAAAATTTTCTGTTGTCTTAGTTTCAGATTTGGGAGGTCCCATAGACCCTATAAGAGGCAAAGGATCTGTTGTAGTCTCTTGGACAGATGGCAAGTTATCCAGAGATTCTACCATGTGTGAAGAGTGCTCTAGCTTCTTTTGTAAAGATGCTGAATGCTCTAGTTTCCCTGAGGTAGTTGTAGAAGAACCTTCAGTCCCCTGGACAGGTTCAGAATTTTCTAAAGGCCCTTGCTTACATGTCACAATTGTTAGTGTTCCTGTTGTAGTGTGAGGAGGTGCAGATATTGAAAGTTTCACAGTCCCTTGGGTAGATAACAATGTTTTCTTAGTTCCCTGGGTAGATGGAGAAGATATCACAGCCTCTGTTACAGATGGTGGATGTTGCAGGGTATCTTGCATAGATAGAGAAATTGTAGAAGCCTTTTGAAAAGAACTGAAAAATTTCACAGGTCCTGGTTTAGATGGCGAATTTTCTAGAGCCCCAGTTTCAGATGTGGGCAGCCCCATAGCCCCTGTAGGACACAGAGAATGTATCTCAGCTCCTTGATTTGATGGAAATATTTGAGGCACCCTATCAGCATATTGAGTAGATCCTAAAGCTCCTGTCTTATGACATGATGGTTCTACAGTCCCCTGTATTGATAAAGACTGTCTCACAATGTCTTTTTCTGATTTGTATTTTGTACCTTCCTTTTGGGAGGATACCAAAGAACCTAGGGTCCCTTGTGCCAGTGATGACATTTCAAGAGACCTTTGCAATTGGAAATCCCCTAGTTTAGATGGTGAAGAATGCAGAGTCTGTTTAGAAGGTGTGTAAGTGGGCAGTGGTCCTTGGGTAGTTATCAAAAGTTCTAAGGTCTGTGAAGTAAATTGATCATGTTTCTGAGCATTTGCTGCAGTAAGTGAGTTTTTTCCACCATCCTTGGTGGATTGCAAAGACCCTTGAAGCCCTTGGCAAGATGAGGAAGATAACAAAGACTCAGTAGCAAGAGTAGGTAAGGAAATTCCCACAGGATCTGGGCCAGGCAGCATATGGCTTGGAAAACCTGAGACATTTTTCAAATGTCCTGGAGATCTCTGAGAATCTGAATATGTCCCCATATCCACATCCACACATGGCAATGGTCCTTTAGACACCTTAGAAGGTGAGGAAGGTGGCCTATCACCCAGAACAGAAAAAGAATGTCTGAGAGTTCCCTGTGTGGATGTGGAGAGTTCTGGAGTCTGTTGTGCAGAGAGAGATTGTCCCACAGCCCCTTGAACAGAATACAAATGTGCTACACTTCCTTCTGAGGAGGAAGGAGTTCCATGTTGCCATTGAGTGAGTGGCATGACATTTAGGGGGGACACTGAGCCAGACTGAGATAAATCTAGAACTCCATGAATGTGGGGCAAATTGGATGGAGTCTCCTGAGATGACAGAGAAAGGCTCACAGGCTCTGGAGCCACTGGTAAGGGTCCAGGAGCCACAATGGCTGACGGGGAAATTGCCAGAGCTCCTGGTCTAGGTGGAAAAGCTCCTAGCAATCTTTGAGTACGTTGGCAGGCTCTTGTTTTACTTGGGAGAGATAACAAAGGTGCTAAAGTCCCTTGAGTACTTGGTGAAGTAGCATCAGTACTCTGGGTAGTTGTGGAAAGATCCAGAGGCCTTTGCAAGGACATCAAAGGTCCTGCAAACTCAGGTGAGCATGAAGAAGATTCCAGAGGCCCCTGAGTTGGGGGTGCATGTCTGGAAACTCCTTGTGCTGATGAAGAATGATCCAGATCTCCCGGAAGGTGGAGTGAATATCCTGAACACCTTGTTGAAGATGGAAAAGTTTTCTGAACACCTTGGCCAGGTGGCAAATGTTCTGTTGTTCCCTGGACACCCAGAGTTCCTGGGGAAAATGCTAAACATCCTAAAGACCTTTGCACAGCTGGTAAAGTTTCTAGATGCTCATGCTTAGATGTTAATGATCTAGCAGATCCTAGGGCAGATGGTAACTGTCCCACAACAAGAATGTTGGAGGCAGAAGGTTTTTTAGATGCTTTAGAAGACATGGAAGATTTTTGATATGTTTGGGCTAAAGGCACAACTTCTAGATGATTTTTTTTACATGTGGACTTTCCCTTAGACCCTTGGTAATATAAAAGAGGTTGTGTCGTTCTGAAGTCTGATTGGCCAACGGACCAATCACCTTGAGCATGGGCAAAATGTTCTGGATCATTTGAGAGAGATAAAGAAATTCCCTGGAGCTCTGGGCCAGATCGTGAACAGACCAGAGCCTTTTGGTTAGACAGAGAAAGCCCTTGAGCCTTTTGGGGAAATATGGAATGTCCACCATACCCTTTGTCCAACTGGCAACTTTCCACAGTCCCTTGGTCATCTGTGGGATGTTTCAAGGCATTTTGGACAGATACAGAAGGGGTGGGACTCACCTGAGGAGTCGTTGTAGCGATTGATGTTTCTTTGGCAGCAGGAGATGATGCAAGTCCCCTTTCATCAGAAGTTCTGGAGTCTCCTTTATCAGAAGGATCAATACTCAACCTGTTTTTAGTAGAAACCGGATGCTTGGGGAAAACATGGGTAGAGGGAGAAGGTCTACTACTTCCCATCAGAGAAGGCATGTGAAAGGAACACTCTTGGGTAGATGGAGATAATTGTAAAGCACCCTGTTCAGATATGGTAGATCCTATGACCATCTGCACAGATGGGGAAGGTATTAATGTGTCTTGTGTACCCGTGCAATTCTTGCCCGTGGCTTCAGAGTGAGGGGAATGTCCTAGAGATACCTGTGTAGATGTGGCCTCTCCTAGAGCATCATGGACATATGTGAGAGGTATAAGAGCCTCTTGAGCAGGTAGGGAAATTTCTAGACCTCCTTGTGTACTAGTGGAAGTTCCAAGAAAATTTTCTTCAGCCTGAGAAAGGGATAACACCTTCTGTATAGAAGTATCAGGTGTCGTAGCCAGCTTGATAGGCAAAACAGGTTCCAAGGGCCCTTTTGAAGATGAAGTAGAACCTAGAGCCTTATGGGCATTTGGAAGATATTCTGGAGACATTTGTGGGCATGGAGAAGGACCAACGGCCCTTTGTCCAGGTGGATAAGAGTCTATAGCATCTTGTGTAGATGGGGAAGATGGCTGATCCTCTTGAGGAGATAGGGAAGTTCTCATAGTCTCCTGTGAAGTTTGGGGAGGTCCTATGGATTCTTGTGCACAGGTAGAATCCAAGGAATTCCCTTCTTTAGCCGTACAGGATGCTACAGACTCTTGTGTGTGCAAATCACCTCCCACAGCACCTTGCTCACATAGGATTGGATCCAGAACCTTCTGTACAGATGGAATCTGTCCTAGAACATCTTTTGTAGATGTGTCACATCCACGAGTCATTTCTAAAGATGGGACTGTGGCTAGAACTCCTTTTGTAGATGTAGCCTGTCCTACAAACCCTTTATGTGATAGGGTAGTACTCAGACAATCCTGTACAGGTTTTGGAAATCGTAGCATCTTTGATGTATATGGGGAATCCTTTACAGCCTCTCCTACAGATACACAATGTCCCAGTGTCACCAAGGGCTGCATGGAGGGTTGTATGGTCTCAGCACACTGTACAAATATGGAGCTTGTTTGGCTCCCTGGGAGCATTTTGGCAGAATCTTGGCTGTTTGGGACCTGATGACAAGTCAGGAGGACCCTTTTGGCTGGTAGGGGATATTTGAATAATTCTTGATCAGATCGGGACTTTCTGGAGACCCGTTGTTTAGAGAGAGCATCTTTCAATCCTCTACTATAATGAGAATGTTCAGGGTCACTTTTCATAGCAGGAGAATGATTTAATCTTCCTTTCTGTGGGAGATCAGATTTAAGAACATGTCTTTGATGCTCTTCCATAGAGGGAGATAATCCTAGTGGCCACCTAACAGATGGAGAAGGTCTCAGAACCCCTGGGGAAGATGCTGATGGTTCTAGTTCACTTTGTGTATGTGCAGAAGGCACAAGAGTCCCTTTGGAGGACTCGGGAGTTTCTATCACATATAGCCTATGTGTGGAACTCTCAAGAGCCCCTTCTAAGGATGGCAAAGGTCCTTGAGCTCCTGGTATAGGTGTGGAAATTTTTGTCTCTGCTTGGGCAGGTATGAGCGGTGTGAGGCTCACTTTTGGAATCGTGATTGCATTTCTTTCCCTTTGGACTGTAAGAGATGATCTGAGCCCATTTTTTAATGGTAGAGGACTTTGAAAGCCGTCTTGGTTTAAAGGGGAAGTTCTGAAATCCTCTTGGTCAGCAGGGTCAGGTCTCAAACTCACTTTACTAGAAGCAGATTGCATGGGGCACTTTGGGGGAGAAGGGGAACATCTTTGGCTGTCTTTGTGAGAGGACTTAGCTTTATGCCCTGCTTTGGCAGCTGTCAAACATGTTGAACTCTCCTGGGGAGAGGAAGTGGAAGTCGATACATTTGAGACAAAAGAGAAATCAGTGATGTTACCTTTGGGAGAAGGAGGTTTGGATCCCTCCTTGTCTGATGGGGCCTGTTGTAGGTCCCCTTGACCAGAGGAGTCTTGTCCAACATGCTTTGGAGGAGAATTGGAAAGATTAGAGTTATGTAGGGTAGGGGATAACCTTTTGGAACTCCTTCTGGAAGAGGAGGCATGTATGATTTTCCTTTCAGCACAAGTGGGAAGTCTTTGGGATGCCTGGGCAGATGTGGAATGCCCCATAGACTCTTGGAAATATCTGGTTAGTTCGAGAACATCTTGGGTGGATAGGGACAGTCCCTGAGCATGTTGGGTGGATAGGGACAGTCCCCGAGCATGTTGGGTGGATAGGGACAGTCCCTGAGCATCTTGGGGAGAAGTGGAAGTTCCCGGATCTCCTTGGCTAGATACGGAAGGGTGTGGGGAACCTTGAATATGTGGGGAGATTACCTGTCCATGTTGTCCAGCAGAAGACGGCCCAGGCACTGTGTGATCTTCTTTAAACTTGTGACTGGCATCTCCAGCCCCGTTTGTGGAAGATGCTGCAGGCACTCTATCACCCAACTGGTCAAAATCCATAGGTTCTTCAAACACAGTGGACATAGACTGGCTTCTTGTCACCTTCCCAGGGATGGGCACAGAAGAGGAGGCTACTCTTTTTCTGGTGGCAGGCTGTAAAACAGATGGTCTGGTATCCCTGGTCAGTGGGTGACTCGTGCCCTCAGGAACCCTCAGAGGAATTGTAACTGTCCATTTTTTGTTCTCTTTCAGGTTCCTCAAAGGGTCCGGGATCCTCTTCTTGGCTGAAGCCTTGACAAGAGCTTTGAGTTTCTGTAGCTTTTCTGTCACGTGAGCATCAGGTTTTTTGAATCTCTGGTCTTCATAGGGATTTGGGCTCCTGAACTTGTACCGAGTCCGTCTAAGGAGCCCCGGATGATCAAAGTCCCTCGGGTCTCTGCTGGTCAAGTGCTTCCCTTGTTGGGGTAAGGTGTTACCATCCGGTTGGGGGACAGTGAAGGGGGTCCCAGGACGTGGA
>NC_000087.7:47288346-47350846 GCF_000001635.26 Mus musculus
AAGTGAACAAAAAACTTAACCCAAACCAAAAAAAAAAAAAAAAAAAACCAAAAAAACCAAAAAAAAAAAACCAAAAACAAACAAACAAACAAAAAACCACCCCCCCAAAATACTAAAAAACAAAAATCATAAAAAAAAACTTTAGAGCCTAAAAAAAACCCAAACCCTGAAGAACCCTAATATCCTAAAAAAAAAAGAAAAAAAAAAGAAAAAACAGAAAAAAACACTACAAATACACTAAAATACTGAAAACCAAAAACACCTCTAAAACACTCTTCTTAATACCCTAGAAAACTCTTAAGAAGAACACTAAAATTCTAAAAAATTAAGAATATAAAAGAATGTAAAAATGACCCCAAAAGTGGGCTTATTCTTGTTTTTTTGTTTTTTTTGAGTTTTTGGAGACTGGATTTCCTGTATCTGTGGCTGTTCTGGAGCTCTGTCTGTAGACCAGGCTGGCCATTAACTCAAAAATCCTCCTACCTCTGCCTCCTAATTGCTGGAATTAAAGGCATGGTCCACCATTGCCTGGTAACCCAAAAACAATTAATTCCCCAATATAAAACTCTAATTGTTTTTTCAATGAAGAACAAAAACAAAAAACCCTAAGAAATACAGTAACATCCAAAAAAAAAAAAGAAGAAATAAAGTAAAGCCTAAATTAAACCTCAAAACCCTAAAATACACTAAAATCCTTAAAAAACCAAGAAAAACACTAAAAAATACACTAGAAGCCTGAAAAACAAACAAACAAAACAAAAAACAAAAACAACAACAAAAAACTTCTAAAACACTCTTCTAAACACTTTACAAACCTTTTGAAAAACCCATAGAAATCTAAAAAAAAAAAAAGGTACATAAGAAGCCAAAATGTCCCTAAAACATGTCCTTCCTTCCTTTATTCCTTCCTTTCTTCCTTTTTCTTCCTTCCTTCCTTTTTTCCTTCCTTTCTTCCTTCCTTCATTTCTTCCTCCCTCTCCCTCCCTCCCTTCCTTCCTTCCTTCCTTCCTTCCTTCCTTCCTTCCTCCCTTCCTCCCTTCCTGTCTCTCTCTCTCTTTGTCTGTCTGTCTGTCTATCTGTCTGTCTGTCTTTCTTTCTTTCTCTCTTTCTTTCTTTCTTTCTTTCTTTCTTTCTTTCTTTCTTTCTTTCTTTCTTTCTTTCTTTCTGTCTTTCTTCTTTTCTTTTTTTTTTTTTTTCTTTTTTTTTTAAGTTTTGGAGACTGGTTTTCTATGTTTATCCCTGGCTGTCCAGGAGATCCCTCTGTAGAACAGGCTGGCCTTGATCTAAAAAAAATCCCCTACATTTTCCTCCCAAGTGCTGGGTTTAAAAGCATGGGCCACAATTGCCTGGCAACTCTAAAACTATTAAATACTAAAATTAAAAACCCTCAAATTGTAAATAATTATTCAAGAACAACAACAACAAAATAACCTAAGAAAAACAATAAAATTCAAAAAAAAAACCAAAAACAAAAAAAAAACAAAAAAACTAATACACTAGAAGCCTCAAAAAAAAAAAACAAATATAGAGTTTAAAACACTCCTCTAAAAACACTAGAAACACTTAAAAAAAAAAAACTAAAAATCTTTAAAAAACACAGATGAAGCCAAAAATGTCGCTAAATTTCTTTCTTTCTTTCTTTCTTTCTTTCTTTCTTTCTTTCTTTCTTTCTTTCTTTCTTTCTTTCTTTCTTTCTTTCTTTCTTTCTTTCTTTTTTCTTTTTCTTTCTTTCTCTTTCTTTGTTTCTTTCTTTTTTCTTTCTTTCTTTCTTTCTTTCTTTCTTTCTTTCTTTCTTTCTTTCTTGTTTGTTTTGTTTGTTTGTTTTTTGTTTGTTTGTTTTTTTTTTTCTTTTTGAGTTTTGGAGACTGGGTTTCTCTGTGTAACCCTGGCTGTCCTGGAGAATATGCTGACTTGAACTCTTAAATTTACCTACTTCTGCCTCCCAAGTGTAGGATTAAAGGCAAGGTCACCACTGCCTGCCAACACTAAAACTCTTAAACGCAAAAAATATAACTCCAAAATTAAAAAAAAAACAAAAACTCAAGAAAACAAACAAACAAACAAACAACAACAACAAAAAAAAATAGAAACAGTAAAACGCTAAATATACCGCAAAGCCTAATAACTGAAAATCACTAAAATACCAGACCAGGTAGCACTCTGAACCCAAAGGGAGAGGCTCCTCAGTGTCCCTCCTCATTCAGAATGCTTGGATGGTTGCACTGCTACCTCAAGCAGAACTGCAAAGTGAGGCAGCTCAGGACTGGCCTCTACAGGCTCGAGAACAGCCTCTCTCCAGGCTCGGGACTGGCCCGGGCAGGCATGAGGACAGCCTCTCTCCAGGCTCGGGACTGGCCCGGGCAGGCATGAGGACAGCCTCTCTCCAGGCTCGGGACTGGCCTGTGCAGGCGCAAGGACACTCACTGTCCAGGCTCAGGACTGGCCCGTGCAGGCGCAAGGACACTCACTGTCCAGGCTCGGGACTGGCAGGCATGAGGACAGCTGCTCTCCAGCTCGCAACTGGCCCGTGCAGGCATGAGGACAGCAGTTCTAGAACTTTGCTTCATTCCTGAGGCCAACGGTCACTCTAGTTCTGTGCTCTTGGCCTTCAGGACGCGTTCACAGTACTCGGGAGAGAGTGCCGCTCTCAAAGGTTGCTGCTTAAGCATTGTTTGCCACGAGTCACCATTGGCAAGTACATGCACTGCCCCTTTCATGGGCAGTGGCCCATTTCATGTTTCTTGAACAATTTCCTTCACGATTAAATGGCCAGACGTGTGGAGAGAGGGCAGGAAGCCTCAGCCCGGACTTTACCCTCTGACCAGGGACCCCCTTCAGTGTCCCCCAAAGGAATAATAATACCGTACCCCAATTGGGGAATCTCTTGCAGGGTTCCCAGCCTCCACGTCCTGGGACCCCCTTCACTGTCCCCCAACCGGATGGTAACACCTTACCCCAACAAGGGAAGCACTTGACCAGCAGAGACCCGAGGGACTTTGATCATCCGGGGCTCCTTAGACGGACTCGGTACAAGTTCAGGAGCCCAAATCCCTATGAAGACCAGAGATTCAAAAAACCTGATGCTCACGTGACAGAAAAGCTACAGAAACTCAAAGCTCTTGTCAAGGCTTCAGCCAAGAAGAGGATCCCGGACCCTTTGAGGAACCTGAAAGAGAACAAAAAATGGACAGTTACAATTCCTCTGAGGGTTCCTGAGGGCACGAGTCACCCACTGACCAGGGATACCAGACCATCTGTTTTACAGCCTGCCACCAGAAAAAGAGTAGCCTCCTCTTCTGTGCCCATCCCTGGGAAGGTGACAAGAAGCCAGTCTATGTCCACTGTGTTTGAAGAACCTATGGATTTTGACCAGTTGGGTGATAGAGTGCCTGCAGCATCTTCCACAAACGGGGCTGGAGATGCCAGTCACAAGTTTAAAGAAGATCACACAGTGCCTGGGCCGTCTTCTGCTGGACAACATGGACAGGTAATCTCCCCACATATTCAAGGTTCCCCACACCCTTCCGTATCTAGCCAAGGAGATCCGGGAACTTCCACTTCTCCCCAAGATGCTCAGGGACTGTCCCTATCCACCCAACATGCTCGGGGACTGTCCCTATCCACCCAACATGCTCAGGGACTGTCCCTATCCACCCAAGATGTTCTCGAACTAACCAGATATTTCCAAGAGTCTATGGGGCATTCCACATCTGCCCAGGCATCCCAAAGACTTCCCACTTGTGCTGAAAGGAAAATCATACATGCCTCCTCTTCCAGAAGGAGTTCCAAAAGGTTATCCCCTACCCTACATAACTCTAATCTTTCCAATTCTCCTCCAAAGCATGTTGGACAAGACTCCTCTGGTCAAGGGGACCTACAACAGGCCCCATCAGACAAGGAGGGATCCAAACCTCCTTCTCCCAAAGGTAACATCACTGATTTCTCTTTTGTCTCAAATGTATCGACTTCCACTTCCTCTCCCCAGGAGAGTTCAACATGTTTGACAGCTGCCAAAGCAGGGCATAAAGCTAAGTCCTCTCACAAAGACAGCCAAAGATGTTCCCCTTCTCCCCCAAAGTGCCCCATGCAATCTGCTTCTAGTAAAGTGAGTTTGAGACCTGACCCTGCTGACCAAGAGGATTTCAGAACTTCCCCTTTAAACCAAGAGGGCTTTCAAAGTCCTCTACCATTAAAAAATGGGCTCAGATCATCTCTTACAGTCCAAAGGGAAAGAAATGCAATCACGATTCCAAAAGTGAGCCTCACACCGCTCATACCTGCCCAAGCAGAGACAACAATTTCCACACCTATACCAGGAGCTCAAGGACCTTTGCCATCCTTAGAAGGGGCTCTTGAGAGTTCCACACATAGGCTATATGTGATAGAAACTCCCGAGTCCTCCAAAGGGACTCTTGTGCCTTCTGCACATACACAAAGTGAACTAGAACCATCAGCATCTTCCCCAGGGGTTCTGAGACCTTCTCCATCTGTTAGGTGGCCACTAGGATTATCTCCCTCTATGGAAGAGCATCAAAGACATGTTCTTAAATCTTATCTCCCACAGAAAGGAAGATTAAATCATTCTCCTGCTATGAAAAGTGACCCTGAACATTCTCATTCTAGCAGAGGATTGAAAGATGCTCTCTCTAAACAACGGGTCTCCAGAAAGTCCCGATCTGATCAAGAATTATTCAAATATCCCCTACCAGCCAAAAGGGTCCTCCTGACTTGTCATCAGGTCCCAAACAGCCAAGATTCTGCCAAAATGCTCCCAGGGAGCCAAACAAGCTCCATATTTGTACAGTGTGCTGAGACCATACAACCCTCCATGCAGCCCTTGGTGACACTGGGACATTGTGTATCTGTAGGAGAGGCTGTAAAGGATTCCCCATATACATCAAAGATGCTACGATTTCCAAAACCTGTACAGGATTGTCTGAGTACTACCCTATCACATAAAGGGTTTGTAGGACAGGCTACATCTACAAAAGGAGTTCTAGCCACAGTCCCATCTTTAGAAATGACTCGTGGATGTGACACATCTACAAAAGATGTTCTAGGACAGATTCCATCTGTACAGAAGGTTCTGGATCCAATCCTATGTGAGCAAGGTGCTGTGGGAGGTGATTTGCACACACAAGAGTCTGTAGCATCCTGTACGGCTAAAGAAGGGAATTCCTTGGATTCTACCTGTGCACAAGAATCCATAGGACCTCCCCAAACTTCACAGGAGACTATGAGAACTTCCCTATCTCCTCAAGAGGATCAGCCATCTTCCCCAACTACACAAGATGCTATAGACTCTTATCCACCTGGACAAAGGGCCGTTGGTCCTTCTCCATGCCCACAAATGTCTCCAGAATATCTTCCAAATGCCCATAAGGCTCTAGGTTCTACTTCATCTTCAAAAGGGCCCTTGGAACCTGTTTTGCCTATCAAGCTGGCTACGACACCTGATACTTCTATACAGAAGGTGTTATCCCTTTCTCAGGCTGAAGAAAATTTTCTTGGAACTTCCACTAGTACACAAGGAGGTCTAGAAATTTCCCTACCTGCTCAAGAGGTTCTTATACCTCTCACATATGTCCATGATGCTCTAGGAGAGGCCACATCTACACAGGTATCTCTAGGACATTCCCCTCACTCTGAAGCCACGGGCAAGAATTGCACGGGTACACAAGACACATTAATACCTTCCCCATCTGTGCAGATGGTCATAGGATCTACCATATCTGAACAGGGTGCTTTACAATTATCTCCATCTACCCAAGAGTGTTCCTTTCACATGCCTTCTCTGATGGGAAGTAGTAGACCTTCTCCCTCTACCCATGTTTTCCCCAAGCATCCGGTTTCTACTAAAAACAGGTTGAGTGTTGATCCTTCTGATAAAGGAGACTCCAGAACTTCTGATGAAAGGGGACTTGCATCATCTCCTGCTGCCAAAGAAACATCAATCGCTACAACGACTCCTCAGGTGAGTCCCACCCCTTCTGTATCTGTCCAAAATGCCTTGAAACATCCCACAGATGACCAAGGGACTGTGGAAACTTGCCAGTTGGACAAAGGGTATGGTGGACATTCCATATTTCCCCAAAAGGCTCAAGGGCTTTCTCTGTCTAACCAAAAGGCTCTGGTCTGTTCACGATCTGGCCCAGAGCTCCAGGGAATTTCTTTATCTCTCTCAAATGATCCAGAACATTTTGCCCATGCTCAAGGTGATTGGTCCGTTGGCCAATCAGACTTCAGAACGACACAACCTCTTTTATATTACCAAGGGTCTAAGGGAAAGTCCACATGTAAAAAAAATCATCTAGAAGTTGTGCCTTTAGCCCAAACATATCAAAAATCTTCCATGTCTTCTAAAGCATCTAAAAAACCTTCTGCCTCCAACATTCTTGTTGTGGGACAGTTACCATCTGCCCTAGGATCTGCTAGATCGTTAACATCTAAGCATGAGCATCTAGAAACTTTACCAGCTGTGCAAAGGTCTTTAGGATGTTTAGCATTTTCCCCAGGAACTCTGGGTGTCCAGGGAACAACAGAACATTTGCCACCTGGCCAAGGTGTTCAGAAAACTTTTCCATCTTCAACAAGGTGTTCAGGATATTCACTCCACCTTCCGGGAGATCTGGATCATTCTTCATCAGCACAAGGAGTTTCCAGACATGCACCCCCAACTCAGGGGCCTCTGGAATCTTCTTCATGCTCACCTGAGTTTGCAGGACCTTTGATGTCCTTGCAAAGGCCTCTGGATCTTTCCACAACTACCCAGAGTACTGATGCTACTTCACCAAGTACTCAAGGGACTTTAGCACCTTTGTTATCTCTCCCAAGTAAAACAAGAGCCTGCCAACGTACTCAAAGATTGCTAGGAGCTTTTCCACCTAGACCAGGAGCTCTGGCAATTTCCCCGTCAGCCATTGTGGCTCCTGGACCCTTACCAGTGGCTCCAGAGCCTGTGAGCCTTTCTCTGTCATCTCAGGAGACTCCATCCAATTTGCCCCACATTCATGGAGTTCTAGATTTATCTCAGTCTGGCTCAGTGTCCCCCCTAAATGTCATGCCACTCACTCAATGGCAACATGGAACTCCTTCCTCCTCAGAAGGAAGTGTAGCACATTTGTATTCTGTTCAAGGGGCTGTGGGACAATCTCTCTCTGCACAACAGACTCCAGAACTCTCCACATCCACACAGGGAACTCTCAGACATTCTTTTTCTGTTCTGGGTGATAGGCCACCTTCCTCACCTTCTAAGGTGTCTAAAGGACCATTGCGATCTGTGGATGTGGATATGGGGACATATTCAGATTCTCAGAGATCTCCAGGACATTTGAAAAATGTCTCAGGTTTTCCAAGCCATATGCTGCCTGGCCCAGATCCTGTGGGAATTTCCTTACCTACTCTTGCTACTGAGTCTTTGTTATCTTCCTCATCTTGCCAAGGGCTTCAAGGGTCTTTGCAATCCACCAAGGATGGTGGAAAAAACTCACTTACTGCAGCAAATGCTCAGAAACATGATCAATTTACTTCACAGACCTTAGAACTTTTGATAACTACCCAAGGACCACTGCCCACTTACACACCTTCTAAACAGACTCTGCATTCTTCACCATCTAAACTAGGGGATTTCCAATTGCAAAGGTCTCTTGAAATGTCATCACTGGCACAAGGGACCCTAGGTTCTTTGGTATCCTCCCAAAAGGAAGGTACAAAATACAAATCAGAAAAAGACATTGTGAGACAGTCTATATCACTACAGGGGACTGTAGAACCATCATGTCATAAGACAGGAGCTTTAGGATCTACTCAATATGCTGATAGGGTGCCTCAAATATTTCCATCAAATCAAGGAGCTGAGATACATTCTCTGTGTCCTACAGGGGCTATGGGGCTGCCCACATCTGAAACTGGGGCTCTAGAAAATTCGCCATCTAAACCAGGACCTGTGAAATTTTTCAGTTCTTTTCAAAAGGCTTCTACAATTTCTCTATCTATGCAAGATACCCGGCAACATCCACCATCTGTAACAGAGGCTGTGATATCTTCTCCATCTACCCAGGGAACTAAGAAAACATTGTTATCTACCCAAGGGACTGTGAAACTTTCAATATCTGCACCTCCTCACACTACAACAGGAACACTAACAATTGTGACATGTAAGCAAGGGCCTTTAGAAAATTCTGAACCTGTCCAGGGGACTGAAGGTTCTTCTACAACTACCTCAGGGAAACTAGAGCATTCAGCATCTTTCCAAAAGAAGCTAGAGCACTCTTCACACATGGTAGAATCTCTGGATAACTTGCCATCTGTCCAAGAGACTACAACAGATCCTTTGCCTCTTATAGGGTCTATGGGACCTCCCAAATCTGAAACTAAGACAACAGAAAATTTTCCATCTGAAAAAAGATCTTCTGAATCCACCAGGAAAAGTAAAAAAACATTGCTATTTTCCCAAGGGACTGTGGGATGTTCCTCATCTGCACCACATGCTCAGAAACCTCCTCACACTACAACAGGAACACTAACAATTGTGACATGTAAGCAAGGGCCTTTAGAACATTCTGGACCTGTCCAGGGGACTGAAGGTTCTTCTACAACTACCTCAGGGAAACTAGAGCATTCAGCATCTTTCCAAAAGAAGCTAGAGCACTCATCACACATGGTAGAATCTCTGGATAACTTGCCATCTGTCCAAGGGACTACAACAGATCCTTTGCCTCTTATAGGGTCTATGGGACCTCCCAAATCTGAATCTAAGACAACAGAAAAATTTCCATCTGAACAAAGATCTTCTAAATCCACCAGGAAAACTAAAAAAGCATTGTTATATTCCCAAGGGACTGTGGAACCTTCATCATCTGTACTATGTGCTCAGAAACTTCCCCAAACTACATCAGGCACTCTAACAACTGTGAGATGTAAGCAAGCACCTCTTGAACATTCTATACCTGTCCAGGAAACTGTTGGTACTTTGCCATCTTTCCCAGGGTTTCTAGAACATTTACCATCTTACCAACAGAAGCCAGGGGACTGGTCATATACAGTAGAATCTCAGTATACCTCACCATCTCTCCAAGTCACTAAAGGCCCTTTGCAACATACCTCAAGTCATACAGGACATTCACAACCTGACCAACGATCTCAGGTGTCTTCTTTAGAAGTTTCAAGTGATCTAGCACATTTGCTATCTACCAAACTTAGCATATCTGTTGAGGCATCTCTAGACCTTTCACCATATACTCAACAGTCTATGCAGCAGTCAACATCTTCCCAGGAGATTCTGGGATCATCGGAGTCTGCCCAGTGTGCTCATCAACATTTTTCTTCGGTGTCAGGTTCCTTGGGAATGTCGTCATGGGTACCAAGGACACCAGAAACATTGCCACATGTACCAAAGGCTCATGGCCATTGCACACTAACACAAGCAAGTCAAGCTCCTCCACCGTTTTTACAAAAAGCTGTTGCAACATCCCTGTATCCACAATCAAATCTTGAACTGAATGGATCAGCACAAATTGCTCCATTACTCTCACCATCGACTCAGTTGCATGGACAAGTTTCCCTTAATGCAGAAGACAGTTTGGGAGAGCTCATAGCTGGCCAGGGAGTTGAAGAACTTTTGCTGTTAACTTCTCAACGGCAAAAGAAAAACTGTACAGTGACAAAGGGAACTTTGCCTGTTCAAAGTTCATTATCATCCACCCAAAGAAATCTAGAACCTTTGGCAGATTCCACAGGGATTCTAGCATTGGGACAATGTAAACACACAGAGACTACCTCGGGCCCTTTGCCTCTAGTGAGGGAGAATACAGAATCTTCTACATCTGCTTTGCCTACTCTAGGACCTTTGCCACCATCACCTCGAGAACCTGGTAGACATTCATCTTTTACTCAAGAAGGTGCAGAAACTTTCCCTTCTGGTCCCGGGAACCTAGCACATTTACCATCAGCCCAGGGGCCTCTGACACTTTCCATCTCAGCCCAGGCAATGATCCATATCTTGGGATCTGCTGAAGGGGCTCTACTGCATTCATCTCCTTCCCCAGCAGTTTCAGAAACAAATACATACTCTACATCTACCCGAGGGACATCAGACATTCCCAGAAGTGCTGGACAGCATCTGGATCTTACTACATCACTACAGGTGTCACCATCATCTTTGAGATCTGAGCAAGGAACTCTGGGACCTTGCTTATCTGAAGGGACCAAATCTAAGAAAAAAACTGTAGGGTTTTCTGCATCTGCTCAGGGTACTAGGGGGCATTCCTCATCTGCACAAGCCACAGTAGGAAAGCCCATGTCTGCAAAGCAGACTGTGGGAACTTTGCCTCCCACTGCAGGAACGTTGGGGTCTACCCAAATCCCTCCGGTGGTCTCAGAGTCTTTGTCATCTGATCAGAAGCCTCTGGGAATTTCTTTATCTTCACCAGGAACTCTAGGCTCTTCATCTTCCATAGAGGCTTCTGGACATTCCCTTTCTGACCAAGGGTCTCTAAAGCTGTCCACAACTAAACAATGGACTGTACAAACTGTACCATCTTCTCCAAAGTCTGTGCAACATCCAACTTATTGCCAGAAAGGTATGAGATATTCTCCCCTTTCTGAACCTTCTGGACATAGATCTTCAGCGTCCTCAAGGTACATTGGGCCGTTACTACCTTGCCAGAAATCTCAAAAATCCATTTCATATTCACCAGCAGATGTAACACACTCACCATCTGTACTAGGTTCTCAGGAGCATCCTCTATCTAGTAAAGACTCTCAAGGATATGAGCTAACCTCTCAAAATTTTAAGGACCTTTGCACAGCTGCAGAGGGGACTTTGCCTGTGCAAAGTTCTTTGTCATCCACCCAAAGGAATCTAGAACCTTTGGCAGATTCCACAGGGATTCTAGCATTGGGACAATGTAAACACACAGAGACTACCTCGGGCCCTTTGCCTCTAGTGAGGGAGAATACAGAATCTTCTACATCTGCTTTGCCTACTCTAGGACCTTTGCCACCATCACCTCGAGAACCTGGTAGACATTCATCTTTTACTCAAGGAGGTGCAGAAACTTTCCCTTCTGGTCCCGGGAACCTAGCACATTTACCATCAGCCCAGGGGCCTCTGACACTTTCCATCTCAGCCCAGGCAATGATCCATATCTTGGGATCTGCTGAAGGGGCTCTACTGCATTCACCTCCTTCCCCAGCAGTTTCAGAAACAAATACATACTCTACATCTACCCGAGGGACATCAGACATTCCCAGAAGTGCTGGACAGCATCTGGATCTTACTACATCACTACAGGTGTCACCATCATCTTTGAGATCTGAGCAAGGAACTCTGGGACCTTGCTTATCTGAAGGGACCAAATCTAAGAAAAAAACTGTAGGGTTTTCTGCATCTGCTCAGGGTACTAGGGGGCATTCCTCATCTGCACAAGCCACAGTAGGAAAGCCCATGTCTGCAAAGCAGACTGTGGGAACTTTGCCTCCCACTGCAGGAACGTTGGGGTCTACCCAAATCCCTCCGGTGGTCTCAGAGTCTTTGTCATCTGATCAGAAGCCTCTGGGAATTTCTTTATCTTCACCAGGAACTCTAGGCTCTTCATCTTCCATAGAGGCTTCTGGACATTCCCTTTCTGACCAAGGGTCTCTAAAGCTGTCCACAACTAAACAATGGACTGTACAAACTGTGCCATCTTCTCCAAAGTCTGTGCAACATCCAAGTTATTGCCAGAAATGTATGAGATTTTCTCCCCTTTCTGAACCTTCTGGACAAAGATCTTCAGCGTCCTCAAGGTACATTGGGCCGTTACTACCTTGCCAGAAATCTCAAAAATCCATTTCATATTCACCAGCAGATGTAACACACTCACCATCTGTACTAGGTTCTCAGGAGCATCCTCTATCTAGTAAAGACTCTCAAGGATATGTGCTAACCTCTCAAAATTGTAAGGACCTTTGCACAGCTGAAGACGGGACTTTGCCTGTGCAACGTTCTTTGTCATCCACCCAAAGGAATCTAGAACCTTTGGCAGATTCGACAGGGATATTGGGCTTGGTACAATGTAAACACACAGAGACTACCTCAGGCCCTTTGCCTCTAGTGAGGGAGAATACAGAATCTTCTACATCTGCTTTGCCTACTCTAGGACCTTTGCCACCATCACCTCGAGAACCTGGTAGACATTCATCTTTTACTCAAGGAGGTGCAGAAACATTCCCTTCTGGTCCCGGGAAACTAGCACATTTGCAATCAGCCCAGGGGCCTCTGCCACTTTCCATCTCAGCCCAGGCAGTGACCCATATCTCGGGATCCTCTGTAGGGGCTCTACTGCATTCATCTCCTTCCCCAGCATTTTCAGAAACAAATAAATACTCTCCATCTACCAGAGGGATCTCAGACTCTTCCAGATGTGCTGGACTGCATCTGGATCTTACTACATCACTACAGGTGTCACCATCATCTTTGAGATCTGAGCAAGGAACTCTGGGACCTTGTTCATCTGAAGAATGTCGTCTAGAAGTGACGAAATCTAAAGAAACTACTCTAGAGTCTTCCACATCTGCTCAGGGCACTGAGGGGAATTTTTTATCTGCAGAAGCCACAGTAGGAACGTCCCTGTCTGCAAAGGAGACTGTGGGAATTTTGCTTCCCACTCCAGGACATCTGGCGTCTCCCCAAAATACTCAGTTGCTATCAGAATCTGTGTCATCTGATCAGATGCCTCTGGGAATTTGTTTATCTTCACAAGGAACCCTAGGTTCACAGGGAACCCTAGGCTCTTCATCTTCCCAAGAGGCTTTTGGACATTTCTGTTCTGCCCAAGGGTCTCTAAAACTTCCCATTTCTAAACAGGGGAATACACAAAGTGTTTCATTTGCTCAAGATACTTTGCATCATCCAACTGCTTGTCATACGGATGTAGGATTTTCTAAAACTGCCCATCATTTTGCAGAAAGATCCCCAGGTTTCCCAAGGGACACTGGAACTTCCCTACTTAGCCAGAAATCTCAAGAAACCTTTTATCCTTCACCATCAGATATAGGGCATTGCCCACCTGTACTGGGTGTTCAGGAGCAACTTGTACCTACTCCAGTGGTTCTAGAAACTTTGTCATCTTTTCAAAAGCCAAAGGTACTTTTCAGGGCAGAAGAGGGAACTTTGCCCATGCAAAGTTCTTTTATCCCCAACCACAGAAATCTGGAAAATTCAACAGATGCCACAGGGATATTGGCACAATATGAAGAGTCACAGAGTGCTTTAGGCCTTTTTCCACAAGTGAGGCAGGCTGTAGCATCTTCTCAGTCTACTTCGGCGACTCTAGGTACTTTGCCACCATCACCTCCTACACTTGGTAGACATTCCGTTTCTACCCAAGGAGGTGCAGAGACTTTCCCATTTGCCCAAGGGTATCTAGCACCTTTGCAATCTGCCCAGGGGCCTCTGAAACTTTCTATCTCAGCCCAGGCAATGATGAATACATCACAATGTTCTGAATGTTCTCATAATCCTCTGGGTCTTTCCTCCTCAGAACAAGGGACTCCAGCATCTTCTGATCCTGCTCATGGAGGTGTGAGTCCCGGTCTCTCTGCACAGGGTATTGTACATCTGTCCCCATGTCCACAAAGGTCTTCCCAACATTCTACATCTTCCAAAAGGTTTTCAAGTCCTTCTTTACATACACAAGTTATAGGAACTCAGTCCACATCTACACACTACACAGTAGCAGACTCACCATCTTTCCCAGTGTGTCAGGGATATATGCACCCTGCTCAAAATACAGCAAGGACTTTGAGATCTGACCAGGGATCTCTGAGGATTTCAGCAACTACACAAGGATCTGTAGAACCTTTGCCATCTCCACAGGGGACTCTAGGATATTCATCATTTGCATCAGGTGCACAAAAATTTTCAACAGTTACCCCAGGATATGTAATATCCAATGACTCACCTCTGGAACTTGCAATTTCTGCCCAACTTAGTTCCTCATTTTCTTCCCTAAGCCTTTTGGATCCTTCCCTTTCCACAGAAGAGCCTTTAGATCTCTCTAAACCTACAGAGGGACCTTTAACTTCATTCCAGGGACCAAATGAGTCTTTGAATTCTCCACAAAGGGTTCAACAAACAGATCCATCTGCTTCAGATCCTTCAGAATCTATGCATTCTTCCAAAGGACCCATGGTAATTTCTTTATCTGGACGAGGAACACTAGGATCTGTATCATCTGCCCTAGAGCCTTTGACAATGTCCCTATCTGCTCAAGTGAATCCGGGACCTTTGTTATCTGCTGGAGGCCCTTGCCTGTCTTTACAGGGGAATCTGGAAGGTTGTACCTGTACACATGGCAAGCCAGGAATGTCCCATGCTTCACCAGGAGCTTTGGAAATTTCAGCCTCTACCATAGTGAGTCTAGGACCTTCTCCATCTGTCCAATTGGATTTGAAAGTGTCACATTCTGTCTTAATGTCTCAGAGACCTTCCCTGTCTGCCCAAGGTGTACTAGAAACATCAATATCTTCCCAAGGGCTTACAGAAAATTCCTTGTTACTTCAAGAGCCTCCAGGACCCTGTTTGGAAAAAAAGGCTTTAGGATATTCACCATCCAATCCAGAAGATCTTGGACTTTCTGATTCTTCCCAGGACACACTAGAAACACGGGCAGGTATGCAAAATAGTGCAGAAATACCACCTGTCACCCAAGAAGTCATAGAATTTTTGTCAGCCACACAAGATTCTCCCAAATTACCAGCTCCTTCACCACTTAGTCCAGAGGCAGAAGAACCTCGGACATATACACAATCCATTTCTAAGAGTTCAGAATCTGTGCCAGGGACTCCAGAAGCTTTGGCATGTGTGTTAGGGTCTCTGTGTCTTTTGAAACCCAATGAAGATGCTATGGGCCCTTTAGTATCTGAACAAGGGATCCTGAGAACAACAGCATTTCCCCAGGAAAGTCTAGAACTTTCTCAACCAGCCAAGGGGCCTCTAAAACCTGTGCCATCTCCCCAAGAAACCGTGGGTAATTCCTTTTCAACGGAGTTTAAGGGACTGTCCCTTTGTGCCAAAGGGGACATTATTCCTACCCCTCCTCATGAAGATGGCCAGAGAAATTCCTCTTATCTCAAGAAGAGCCCTAGACGTTTCAAATCTAACCAAAGGATATTGAAACATGTCCCATTTCCTGAAGGGGATACCAGATACTGCCTTTCAGAACTTGATGCCTTAAAATGTATCTCTTCTGCTGAAAGTAGCCTCACATCTTCCAAGTATGCAGAAAAGAAATCCAGTCCTACCTCTACTCCTCAAAGGAGCATCTCCCCCTTAAAATCATCACAATTGAGTTTCAGATCTAGTATCCTTTGTAAAAAGGGTCTCAGTCATTCTCCTCCTCCAGGAGATTGCCCCACACCTTCTAAATTGCGGAAAACAAGACCAAGCCCTTCCTCTGTAGATCAAGAGGGCCTGAAATCTGTGCGCTCAAAACATGAGGGCTGGAAACACTGCCATTCTTCCAAAATGTGGGTCAGAGCTTGCAAATCTAAGAAAAGAGGTGTAAATCTTAAAACTGTGACTAACATAAACTTTGCCACTTCTGATTCTGCTAAAGGAGCCTGCAGATGCTCACCATCTCATGAGGTGGGCCTCCGAAGTCCCCTATCAACCCAAGGCATTCACAGACCATCCAAGTCTACTGAAAACCCATCAGAAAAAGCCGCTTCTGACCAATGGGACACCCAAACTTCCAATTCAGAGCATGAGGTTGACAAGCCATCCTCCATCCTTACAGAAGAGTGCATGCGAACCACTCTTTCTCATGAAGACAGCCTCAGGCATCCCACCTCTCCTCATGAGATTCCCAGACATGCTATTTCTACCAGAAGGAAACAGAGGAAATTCTCTGTTACCCATGGAGCCCTGCAAACTTCCCCTACAGATCAAGAATGCATTGAGTCATCTCCAGATGGAGACAGTCCCCGAAGAGGTGTGAAACTCTCATCATCACCCCAAGAGGATATCAGGCACCCTGTTTCTACTAAGGAGGGCTCAAAACATATTCCTAATGTCCAAGAGGGAGAGAAACCTTCCAGAAGTGCCAAACAGGAGCCCATAGCTTTGGTGCCTACCCTATGGGGATTTGTACCTCCAAAAGGGAGTACCACATTCCCTTTTGGAACATTCCCTGTTATTCGAAGATATTACAGAAGTACAATACTTCAAGCAGAGGATGTGGTACCTGCTCTCTCCTGTCCTTGGAGAGACCCGTCATTACAATATGAATTTGGGTTCCCCCTTTGTGACCTAGGAGGCCACAAATATACACGCCATATGCAAATCAATCTCAATAGGATTGCACGGCAAAAGGGGAGTTGTTGTTCTTTCCTCTCTCCTAAAGGAGGTGTCAGACCTTCTCAGTCAGACCAATGTGGACTCACACTTTCCAGTTCTCACCAGAGGGACTCTGGCTATGTGATCCCTGTTTCAGAAAGGCTCAGAATGCTTCAGGCTGAAAGGGGTGGCCTCTCAAATGCCCCATCTAAGAAACTGTGCCTCACAGATACTTTTTATGACAAAAGAGATATCGAAAATGCTCTAGGAGGCTTACGACTTACTCCTTGCTTCCGACTTACCCCTTCTGCCCAGGGACGCACAAGAGCTTCCCAGCCTGCCAAATGGAACCTGTAAGGCAGTCTATCACAAGAAGGTGGCCTGGGCCCTACTCTCTCTTACCCTGGCATTTTCAGTTCTTTTTTGATCCAGAAGCTGCCCTCATATTTTCCCTTTCTATGCCCCTTATGAGCAACATGAATTTAGAACTTTTTCTTTTCATCAACACTCTATCAAAATTACAATTTCCACTCCTAGCTGCCTCAGATGCACATTGAAGCATCATCTATGCACCTGTGACTAAAAGCAGGACAAGAATCCCCTTTCTGATTAAGAGTAGCTCACAATTGTGGCCAGAAGTATGTGCTATATAATTTTCACCTAATGGAGAGTACTATGTGATTCTTCTGATCATTGAGGACCTAGACCTACCTACTAGATCTGGTCTAGTCCATGACAAATCGACTCCCTTGATCTAAGGTGCACCAAGTGCTTCTTATTCTGATCCTCTGACCTAATTACTCTGTCCAAGGATCAGGACCCGGGTGCCTTAAGTCTCAGAGCTTAAGAGTAGCCAACAAGTTCATAAACCCAGGACATAGACATTAAGTTGGCCAGCAGAAACAAGAAAGCCTTGCCATTTTCAGAAGTAGTCAGCAGATTTATCAGGAGAACTAGCTAGGAAGTGCCTCCTAGCATACTGGAGATTGATTAAGCTGTTGCATGGCCTGCATGATATGTGTGTTCTAGGTTCCCAGGAAGCCTCGATAATGAAATATTCAGGCCTTCTCTCCTCTCCAAATCGACCCTTGATCTTGTACAAATACAAGAGTCTTTGGCATTTCTACTTTCCCCAACATGGTGTGAACCTTTCTGCCTCTAAAAGATGGCATCCTTTATAGATTGTTTGTGGATACATAAACATTATCACTCTGTCAATGGGTCCTCCAAGTCCTGTTTCTGACACAGAAACCTCAGAATTATTCCTTCAGCACCAAGAAGACTCACACATTCCCCCCATGCTTGAAGTGGAGCTTAAATCACTCTCAGTGGCTCAAGGAGTCATCAGGTACACTTTGTCTAAATTAGGAATTCAAAAACACTCCAGGCATTCTTCTCTGGTAAGGTTCAGACCTACAGCTTAAGAACCACAGATCTTCTAAACTACTGTGTGGACCAAGGGAACTTCTGATCTGCCCATTCTGAACCAGGGATCCTCAGATCATCCCCAATAGCCTAAGTGAACTTCAACTTACCTGTCTAGAATCAATATGCTGGGGCTGGAGAGATGGTTCAGCAGTTAAAAGCACTGACTTCTCTTCCACAGGTCCTGAGTTCAATTCTCAGTAACCACTTGTTGTCTCACAACCATCTGTCATGGGACCCGATGCCACCTTATGGTGTGTCTGAAGACAATGTCAGTATAGCCACATACATCAAAAAGAACCAATGTGACTCACATCTTCCATCAATAACTCAAGGGGGTTTCAGATGTAACCCCCGAAATCAAATATGTTAGAAACTCCCCAGTATTGAAGGCAGCATTAACATATGAGAACAAGAAACCTCAGAAATTCTTTAATTCCCCTCAGAATTACCACTTCAGAACAAAGGTGTCACATAGGTCCTCAATAACAGAAGATGCCCTGATCCATATGACATGATAAACAAAAAACTTCAGACCTCAACAACATTTTAAGAAGGCCACGAAGATGGCTCTTTTACTATCAGCATGCAATAGCATTGATGAAGTTACAATGGGGACTCAGATGTACCCTGCTAGACCCAGGATAATTTATACCTCCAGCATAAATATCACTCCATCATGTCAGGCCCCCTCAGATGTAAAGTATCCCATAACTTCAAGGGGGCTGACACCCAGTTGGTTTATCTTTTGAAGAGGGCCTAAACCTTGCTTCCTCTAACCATAGTATCCCTTGACATTATGCGTATGCCAAAGGGGTCAGCCGACCTTGAGTAAAATGCTTTATTCTTCCTCCTTCTGCACTGCAAGGGTCTGAGACATGCCTCTCTGATGAAGCAAGGTATAGAACTGACCTTGTGAGTGAGAAGTTTATCTCAAATATTCAGGATCAGCTCTAGTGTGCTTCAGGCTGAATCCTTGGTACCAAGAATACACAACAGCTTTGGTCTTTGTTCACGGTGGACTCAGGTCTACCACTCAACTAAGAGCTTCTCCCTCAGACCTTATTGGTTAGGGAATATACTTTTGACCACCAAAAACAAACAAACAAAACAAATCTCAGAGAACTCCAGAGTCAAGTCCCATGGCCAATTTATGAAAACCTCTGCCTGGATCCAAGGCTCTCTTTAAGCTGGTCATCAGAAAGGTAACTGTACTCTACAACCACACCTGTGTGCTTCCTTGTAAGTTTAATAGGGAACAAATCCAGGGACTTTGAGCCGACTTGTCAGAAGAAACCTCTGAATGCTGTCAAATCCGCATAGAGTCCTCAGAGATAAGAATTTTTTTAGAGTTCTCTGAAGATGTGGAGGCCTGGAGTGCCTGAAACAAACTCCTCTACAGAAGGTGAACAGGACAACTCCCCTACTGTCCAACAGGTTTGAGAGACTTTCTCTTTTCCAAACCTATAGTATTTTCCTTCCTGTGATGATCAAGGTCATAAAATGTACACCTTTGATGCAATGGGCTCTCATAAAAATCCCTTCTATTCAGGAACCCATGGGATATTTTACCTCTGATCAAGGAGAATTGCTCCCTCTGCTCAAAGTTCACAGAAATCAAGAGGAGGAGGCCAATCCTGGAACCTTATGCCACTTCCTTGAGTATAGTCACATGACATCGTGTGAATTCATCATTCTAACTCAGTTCTGGTTGGTTGAACATAATTTTTAGGAGGCAATCATGCTGAGGATACAATCCAAAGCTTTTCATGAATCATGGTATCTATATTTGGTGCCTTGCTAATTCAGCTAAGGATATGGATACCCCAGGATGTGAAGAACGGTTAGAAGGTGTGGCAATGCTAGGACCTCATGAGCTAAGGTAAGCAAATTAATTTTTGCTCAAAATATTATGGGGATTTTTATACTCTGTTCATCTCTCCTGTTACAAGGATATCAGCACCTCCTTTCCCCGAGGGCTAATCACTCCTTCTACCATTGCTTAAGGAGGCATCACATATTCCCACTGAAGCAAAGGGAGCCTCTGATCATACCAGTTTGTCCAAAGCAGGCTTGGACATTCATTTAGGTCGAGGAATCCCACAAAACTTGCTGATATTATGGACTGTACCTTACATATTTTTCCTAATGTTTCCCAGATTTTTCCTCAGTTCAAGGTAAACTCTAGGTTCAAAAAGGTTTCAATGAAGAATCTTTGACATAGATACTCTTTCAAGGAAGAAACTTTCATTTTATCTTTGAATTAGGGAAATATAGATTCACCCTTAAATTTGACCGGGGATTAATACAAATTCTGCTGCTTATGGAGCCTACAGAAAAGCCACTGACATGAAAAACTCTAGCCGATGTTCCTTTTTTTTTCTTTTTTTTTTCCTTCAAGGAAACTTTAAATCAATTTCCCTTGACTATGCTTACCTCAGAAAATCCACTTTTATCCATAGAACCATGAGGTCTATTCCTCTAGGAGGTCCTAAAGTTTCCCTTCATACATGGATGGCCAAGGCATGCTGAAATAAAAGAAGGGATGCCAAACACTCTGAAATGATGTCCTGGGACATGACAGTAATTATATGAACCCTAATTTAATTTTTAATTTTAAGCCTGTCACTTGAAATGGATCAATTCCATTTTGGTGCCTATGCCTGGGATGCTGCTGTGCAGCTTATGGAGAACATAGAGCTAGAGTTTACCAAACAATTTGTAAGGAAAATGCTCTGATTGTTGGCAAGCAAAACTCAAAGTCTCAGAACACATGGGTATTCTGGACTATGAGGACATTTGCACTTGATAAGTTATTTTTGACATCTTCCAATTCCCAAGGTAAACTTTTGCCTGAGGGATTCTGTGACCTTCCTGCTCTTCCTTATCCACCCAACATGTTCTCTTTCTCAAAAATGACATTCACATATATGAAGTATATTTGTGAATGTATACATCAAAGTAGGATTATACCTAGCTGATCAGCCATATTTCCAAAAGTGACTCCTTCTTTAAACAAGGTACCCTAGTCCACTCTGGTTTGAGGTCCCATAGTCCAAGTTACAAATCAGAGCAAAGTACCTGTGCCATCTGCCTTTAGGCAAGTCAATAGAAATGTAATAACTTCATTAATTCTGCCTAGACCTGGATAGATGAACAAAGTCATTAAAAGTCATTCAAAGCCTTTGGAAGAAAAAAAATATGTTGCTGCCTTGTCTCTCCTGAATGAACACAAACTATGAAAATACAAAACTCTGAATAAGAATTGGAAACTTATGATCATGGCTGGAAACATTCTCCACTCTATAAGGTACCAGGGACCTTTAACTTTGACAGAAGTGTATATGGCAATTTCACATTCTGCCTCAAGAGGATTCTGCCCTCCTCTTTCAGTAGGGCCTTCGAGATTTCCTCTCTTACATGGGGCACACATTTCCCCATGGTAACTCATTTTTTTTCTCACTACACTGAATAGAATGTCAGAACTCTCCTAGGGCTAACATTGCCTTAGCCCTATTGGTCAAATGTCGCCTAAAACATGTATTATGCCTTATAAGGAATATTCCTAATCCTACCAAGTAGCTTTGAATCATTTTTCCTTAAAGGGATGTCAGACCATAGGAGACTTACACCACTCATTCTACATAAAAGAGAATCTAACATTCCCTTTCTTCCCTGTAGGAATCTGGGCCTATTGTCTACTTCAATTCACCAAGTGGATTTTAGAACTTCAGTTTCTGCAAAGGGGGTCCTGGGAAATCAAAGACTATTGAAAGGACTCTCAGAACTAGCTCCTGTGTCAAAGGGGCGTTTCAGACATCTACTCTCTGTATTAGGACACTTCAGATCCATCTGTGCAATTATTGAACCACCAGAGATTCTCTTCTGGCTGTGCCTCACAAATACCCCTATTAAATAAGTTTGCTTTAAACATATCCATACAATACATACGCGACCAATGACACCTCACATTTTCTATCCTTTTAGATCATAGGACACTAAATAGAAATCTGAAATTGGCTCTCATATCCTGTGCCTCAAAAATGGTCATCAAAATGCACCATTCCTATCTCTTATTCACAGATGTGTGCAGCTGAACACAGCCTCGAGGAAACATCAATGCTTGCATAACTACTTATGTTGGGAGATTGTTGTGACCACTGACTGGACTCTCAAAGATGTTACACAGGGTATGCATATGGGGGAAATACTTGGAAGCTAGTGAGGCAGAGGCTGAACATTCCTCCAGTACCCAATGAAGCCTAGAAACTTCCCCTGCTGACCATGGGTGAACTGGATATTTCTGACCTGCAAAATATGACTGGGGACCTCTACTTTAGGAACTAAGACATTCACGATTTCTCCTCTGTTTAAGGTGGTCTTAGAACTTACCATTCTGAGAAGAGGTTCTCAGAACTCCTCTGTTCCCCAGATTCCTCTCACACTCCTTTTTTTTGGAAGTAGCCAAGAGAACTAACCTGGGTGAGGCTGAGTGAGGTTCAGTCTTTTCCTTCCTCCAAAATATGGCCTTGGATCTTGTTCACTTTTGCAAGGGAGGGGAGCGTTAACCACTGTGTTTGACCAAAGGAAGGTCACACTTTTCTTTATTCCAAAAATGCCATTAGATATGTTCTTTTGAATAATAGTGCATGGTGCATTGTATCCTCCAGCATTCACTTATGACTTTGAACTATATCAAATGTATATTCTCTAATTAAGTAAGATTCAAGCCTTTCCCTTTTATAAGGATGGCAGGGGAAATATATTGTTTTTCTCTGGTTTGTGGTCCCAGGTCCTATATATAGAATTATTGACTGGATCCTATGTTATGCTTTGCAATCCAGTTGAATTGTTGGTGCCTATATATGTACATATTAAGACAAACTGAAGGAGGCAACCTAGCCAGGGATAGACATCCAGGCTGTTTGAAAAGGCTTGGACTGTTGTCTGAACTCCTCCAGGCTAAACACAGGATGTGGAACTTTTACCAACTAAGGAAGATTTGGAAGCTGAAGAGCAGTGGAGGGACTTCCTTTACTGATCAAGGTAAAAGGGACATTCATGCATAACAGGATGTTGCATGGCACTTACCCCCTCTCCAAGTTTTTTCTAATGCATACCATTGTACAACCAGGTCTCATTATTTTCTCTTACTCCTAAGTGCACAGTACTTCCTCTCTTCCCAAGTTACCTCAGTCCTTTTTTTTGTTTTGTTTTTCACTGAAGAGAATGTCAGACATTCCTCCTATGACTAAGCCTCCTGCAGACCTTCTCTATTTGCCCAAGATTGTCTAAAGTACTCATTTAGTGAAAAAACCCTCAAACTTTCAGTTTCGTTGAAAGTGGGACTCAGTCATTTCTCTTGTGACAAAAGATGCCCCAAACCACTGCCTGCCAAATACAGAAGTGGATGCTCACAGTCATCCATTGGACAGAGCATAAGGTCCCCAATGAAGGAGCCAGAGAAATACCCAGGGACCTGAAGGGGACTGAAGCCCCATAGAAGGAACATCAATATGAACTAGCTAGTACCCCCCTGAGCTCCTTGGAACTATGCCACAAATCAAAGAAAACACATGGTGGAACTTGTGTCTCTAACCACAAGTGTAGCATAGGATAGCCTAGTAGGTCATCATTGGGAAGAGAGGTACTTGGTCCTCTGAAGGCTCTATGCCCCATTATAGGCAAATGCCAGGGTCAGGAAGCAGGAGTAGGTAGGTTGGGGAGCAGGGGGAGGGGGAAGGCATTGGGGATTTTCAGAGGGCAATCTAAGAAAGTAGATAATATTTGAAATGTAAATGAAGAAAATATCTAATTAAAAAAAGATGCCCCAGACCAAGCAAGCTTCATGCCATTCCCACTGAAAAAGGTAGAATGATGTCCACTCACATGCAGTTCATTGTAGTACAAAAGGGGGCTATAATTTCCTCCTTCAACCTCAAGGAACATAGACATCTAATTGCTGGCCAATAGTGTATGTGCCATGGAGCAATGATGACAGAGACCTCTGGTTTGGATCCTATGGCCAAGAGGGTCTCATTTATTCGACATGTAGTCATAGGAACTTCAGATATAGCCTCTTGGGATGCCCAAGAGTATTCATTCCAAGGGCACCTTAAACTTGACTTAAACTCATATTACCGCAGTGCCACTCTCTATTAGAAAGATTGCAAGGCAAACACAATTGCAACTTCACAGTGGGCTCTAACATGTTTCTGAGTGTAGGGCAGAGGGCAGAACATAGAAAGGAAAAGTAATATACATCCGATCTTCCTAGAGTTAGGTGTCAGAAATGCTGTGTTCCTGTCTCTCAGTTATAGATAGGTACAGACAAATACAACCTCAGGTCAGACAACCACTCTCCCTGTTGGACGAGTGTGCTGATTGTTCCTTGTATTCTTCCCAACAGTATATACAATATATGGATAATGGAAGGTGGGGAGACAAGATGGAAGCAAACTATGCACTACCATTCTGTTCTCACTCTACCCAAGATAAACTAGATTTTTCCCTTTTGCACAGTGAGGTGACTTGTTCCTGCTATTTGGTTAATCATGGCCTGAAACTCACTTACTTACTTTCTTTCTTTCTCTCTCTCTCTCTCCTTTCTTTCTTTCTTTCTTTCTTTCTTTCTTTCTTTCTTTCTTTCTTTCTTTCTCTCTCTCTCTCTCTCTCTCTCTCTCTTTCTGTCTTTCTTTTTCTTTCTTTCTTTCTCTCTCTCTTTCTTACTTTCTTTCTTACTTTCTTTCTTCACTACCTCCCTTCTTTCTTCCTTTCTTTCTTTCTTTCTTTCTCTCTCTCGCTTTCTAACTCTTTCTTTCTATCTCTCTCTCTCTCTCTCCCTCCCTCCCTCCTTCTCTCTCTCCTTCTTTCTTTCTCTCTTTCTTTCTTTCTCTCTCTCTTTCTTCCTTCCTTCCTTCTTTCCTTCCTTCTTTCCACCCTTACTTCCTTCCTTCCTCCCTTCCTTCCTTCCTTTCTTTTTTAAGTATTTATTTATTTATTATATATACAGTGTTCTCTATGCATGTGTCCCTGCACATTAGAAGAGGGCACTGAATACCATTACAGATGTTTGTGAACTCAGGAACACTGGGAGAGCCGTCAGTGTTCTTAACCCCTGAAATATCTCTCCAACCCCAGGTATTTTCTTTTTAAGCAAAACAGGTCAGGAAGGTCATAGAAGTTGCAGGTATGAACATATGCTACTCAACCTGTTTTCAAGTTATCTCACACCATCACCTTTGGATGAAGGGTCATCAGAATTTCACTTGGGATAGGTGGCCTTCATGACCTACTGCTGTTACCAACAATACTCAAAACCTTCAATTTCTGCCCAAGGTCAGTTATAATTATGACTGTAGTTTACTATTGGAATCTCAGAATTTTCATTTTTCCCAAGGGTACCAATATCCAGGTATCCTAAGAGCATCCCTAAATACATATGGGCCTCAAATATAACACTCCAATCATGAGCTTTAGATCATTTCCCTCCAACCATAATCTCTAGGAAATTATACTTCACTTAATTCTGCCCTGCATTAACAGAGCCTGAAACTTAGGTCATCTATCCTTCGTACCATCCTTCATGAAAACACCCATATAACTGATGATAAGCTTCAAGAGTGCTTAGAGACTTACAGTCATGCCTGATGCATAATGCTTGTATTGCTGCCAGGCTTACCAAGGTGTATGTGAAGGTGGGAATCTTCTAAGTTTTGAAGCATTCCTACCTCTCCTGCTTAAGGTAGGCTAGGTCACTCCCTTAACCCTAAAGAGGTTGGGGACATTAAGCAGACTCTAATTCTGCTTTAATCTTCTACTCCTAAACATCAATACTTAGACTACTAATTTGTGTCCATTATATATCAAATACACCCTCTGTATACATGAGGGTCCAATATCTGTCTTTTAAGCCTGACGGGCCTGAGATCATCTCTACCTGCTCCAGGCCCCAAACTTCACTTCCAGTCCAAAAGGTCTTCAATAATTACCCTCTCTGACCAGAAAGAATTACAAACTATTCTCTATCTGATGGAGGGCAAAAATTTCCATTTAACTGTGTCTCACATCGGACTCCTCATTTGAAAGGGGTGCCAGAATGAATCTTTTTGTTCCAGCAGTTCTCAAATTCACATCCTCTGTCGAAGAGGTCTATAAATTTCATCCAGTCATACAAGTGCTTCAGTGCCTCTCCCTCTCCCTATGGGAGCCTCAGACACACCACATCTAGTCATACATATTTCCTGTTCTCCCTCTGTCTATTGGGCAACAAAGCCTTCTCAAATGACTATATTGGACTGACATATTTCCTTTTATTTTCAGTGGTGGACTCATACCTACCCTCTCTTGTAAAGTGTAAATAGATCTTGTCGTATTGACTATGTGTGCCTGCTATATCCCAACTGTCTAAGATTACTTCCAAAATTCTTCCTGCTACAAATATTCGGGGACATTCCCCCATTCAAGAAAAGTGGCCTTGCTCTTATGTCATTTGACTAAAGGTTTCATAGACCAAAGATAACCATCCAACTTGTTGGAATACTGAAACAATTGCTGCCTGCTGTCCACACACCACATAAAATATGTGGATTTCGTAAATTCTGCAAAAAAGGTTTGGAAGCTGATCAATCAATACTGGAACTCCCTCTTCTCCAGAAGGTATTTGCATTTTCACCAATGTGAAATGGTCTTTCTTATTTATTGAAAATAGCCAGAGATTTTACCCCTCTTACAAGTAGGTTTAGAATTTCACATTTGCAAAGTGTCACAGAAATGCTGCTTATGACCAGAGTGCTTAAACTTCCTTATTCTCATGAAGTTTGCCACATTACCTCTTTGATGAAGGGCACAATCATCCTACTTCTGTGCAAAACTGCCCAAGCTCCTCCCCTATCTTACTTAGAAGATTTAGACATTCACAACAGAGAGTGCTCCAACCTGTGTGGAGCACAGTGTGTTTGAGGAAATCCCCCAGATTCATCATCTTCCCAGTGTATGTCCTACCTATAACTTCTAATTTCCATGGTCTGGGAAGCACTGTTCTGACCTAAGAGATTTCAGAACACTCTGTACTGAAATCTCAAACAGAAGAGTATCAAGGTAAGGGTAAATCAGATTACTATCTTTGTTTTGTTTCCTTGGACAGAGACATCCTGGCCTCCATGCAGAGGAATGTGTGGATGGACATATATTTAAGGAAGACACTAAACCAGAAACTACTACATTACACCCTCTTAGAAGACTTCTAAGATTGTTGTCATGCCTACCACAGACATTCAGATGATGTGTATTGTTGATTGTGATTTCATGTTTGGACCTGATGAAGGAGTAAGTACCTGGAATTTCCTATAATTCTCAAGGTGTCAATCAGTGTTCAATTTCTGCTCAATAGTGCTGCAGACATAGGAATAACAGGATAAAACTATTCTATACAATCCTATGAAGTTTCTATCACCATCCTCCTATTTTAGAGAATCTTAGATCTATCACTAATCCCGAGATGGGCAGAAACAATTCTTCTCCTGCACATAGGGATACTGCATATGTCTCCCCTTACCCAGGGTATTCGACTTACTGTCTTTTACTGAATTGGCTTTTAGACTATACCTGAAATATTCCACTTTTCACCAAAGGATCTACCAGCCCTCCCTATTCTAATAGAGAGCTACAGTCCACCAATATCCAAAGGGTTCTCAGACATTCCAAATATGCCCCTGTGGGAGTAAACTTACTAAGTCTATTTAATTGGGCCTCAGATCCTTCTGCTTTGACCAAAAGGATTTCAATCTACTGACTCTGAGTTACCAGGGGCCTCAGATCTCATTTTCCCCAAGTGGTAATCAAATATGCCTTTCTGACCAATAATGACCTTGCAATGTTCTCCTCTGATGCAGACACTTAGACACCCCCCACTCCAATTTTAACTCCCAAATGGACCTCCAGACCACCCAAGCTTAAAGTACCTGAGCCGAACATTAAGAAGTACAGCCCAGAACAAAAGCTCATTTCCTCAAGGCAGAAACTAAAATGATGTACTCCTCACCATTCATACCTAGACCCAGGAGATGAACATATGCCTGAGAAGACGAACTAGTGTGGAACTGTCAGCCAGGTTTTTGATGAGTGCTCAGACTGATTCCTGATCTAGCAACCACATTTACTATAGTGGACAGATGCTGTAGTCTCTGATGAGGAGTTGCTAGCTGTTAGGAAGAACCTGAAATGGGCTCCACTGCATGAGGTAGGCTGTGTCTTTGATCTCACGTCAAGGAAAGAACATGCAAATTTAAACTTTACCCAACCAAACATACTAGTTTACCTGTACAAAGGGGTTTTAGATTTCCAATTTCTCACAAAGATGCCCTCGTGTATTTCCCCTCTGACCATTGAGGTTTTATCTATTTTTCATGGCTCATAGGGTCTCATTTCTTCCCAATATCCATTACCTGCTCACTTCTGACCACTAGCCATACATTTCTGATTAGTGTTGGGGGTGTTCTCGGTTTGACACTAAGGCCAACAATAGTGCCTACATGTCATTTCTGAATAATTGGATCTTAAATTCCACCTCTGTCCAAGTGTACTTCTGAAAGACTTTTCTCATTACATGGGGTCTCTATAGTAGCATCTTTATTCATCAGGCCTCTAGTTGTACCTTCTGGCCTAAGCAGGTCTTATACTTCACTTAAAGAGATGCCAAATTTACACAATGTAGACAAAGAGGCATTGAGCATTCTCATACTCATCAATATAACATTGCTCCCCTCAGGTTTGAAGTCTCCAGAGCAGCAAAGAGAGTGGGGAGTAGAACTCATCATCTTTAGGTCACTCATCATCGATGGATTGTTTCCAACCTTAGTATACAGACATGGATGGTTGAACACAAACCTGTCAGGCTGATAAAGAACTAGACATCTACTAACGTCCTTGGAATCATGTTCAGATTGCTGCACATCCTCCTGAAGATGCCACGGATGACATGGTTCCTTGTGATTGTTGTTCTCTTCTTGTTGTTGCTCTTTTCTTTTAACTTTTGAAGAGGATACTTTATTAGTCTGTTGCTATGTTAGTCATCTCCTGGCATTAGAAACCAACATGCCACTGCTTAAATGTTTTACATTTCCTACTCTTTTTGGAAAACACAATGTATGCGCATCATTTTTTTCCTATTGTTTCAAAGACATACCACTATGTAATTCAACTTTACAATTATAATCATTTTGACCAATATTCACATGAATATAAATTTTATGTGTAAAATTCTTCCTGTGCTGTGTTATTTTTCACCAGATGACAGTTTCATTTGAGGTCATTTGGAAGATCGTTCCTTACTATGTGTCTTTAAAAGATATATTTTGGAGCTGAGGGGTATGACTGAATATCTTCAGCACAATAAACACCTTCTGTAACATTACTATCTAGTGGATTATAAGTATCAGGTTGTACACAGTAGTCACTAAAATAATGGACAAGTTTGAGAAAGATTGTAGGGTGTAATCTCTCATAATATACAGAAAAAAAGGAAATCATAGATATTAATATAATCTATGCACACCAAATGAACATTGTGGGTTTTGTGGGTTTGTTTGTATATGTCTTTGTAGTTCGAATGTTCAACTTTTATGTCTTAATTGAGGATTGTAAACAATGCTCAGGGTGTGTGTGTGAATTAAAGGGCACCATGTCTTTAGTGTTTAGATTAATTTCACATATAATTATCTGTCTATCCGTCATCTATATATGTATGTATGTATGTATGTATGTATGTATGTATGAAGTAATGATTGAATGTATTAATATAGATATGTATGCAACTATTTCTCTATCATCTACCTATCACTCTCGCTCTTTCATTTTTCTCTCACCCTCTTTCTCTGTTTATCTCTTATGCATGAATATATGCATGCATGTAGCTAGGTAGGTGTGGTAGTTTTAATGTAATTGGTTCCCATTGGCCCATAGGCTGTATTAGGATGAGTAACCTTGTTGAACTAGGTGTATCCTTGTTGGAGAAAGGGTGTCACTGGAGGAGGTGGGTGGACTCACACATGTTCAAGTTATGCACAGTAGGGCTCTGTGTGTTTGCTGTCTCGCTGTCTTTCCAAGAGTAGCTGTGATAGAGTGTTCAGTGATTCAAGGAGGGGATGTTGGTTAGATGGCATATAAAGCAGGCAAGACACATTTACATACATGGTAGAAGAAGCAAGCTTTAAGAATCACAAACAATCACACACACACACACACACACACACACACACACACACACACACACACACACATTTGTTGGACAGTGCAAAGCTTCAACCACTTTAAATATATACTCACATTTGGTGGATGGAACAAAGCACCAAATTTATTTTTCTCACACTGCTTATATATCTCTGCACAATCTTTCAATTAGTATAAAATGTATACTGGTTACTTTCTATTTTCTTCTAGTGAATAATTATGAGTATATATAAGGAAAAGCATCTTCTCTCTATACTTTTATGATGAGCTATTTATAAATTATGTTTATAAATATCCAATATCATTCCCAAGATCCAACACACATTTCTAACTAAAAAACTTGTTATAGATTAACAAGTTGTAAGCAAGTAAGGTAATTTTTTTTTCATCCAGTTTCTCTTACTGGTAGACTGAAATTTGCTGTTATACAGAAAGGATTAGTTTTTATCTATCTCAAAAATTAATCCTTCAAAAATCTTAAAAGAATCACAAAACTAAACTTTTATATAAAAACCTATCATCCCTTTCTACTTTGAATCCACAGGGTGCACATCTGTTCATTAACCATGTTTTTCTTAAATCATATCAGGAATCAGAATGAGGAAATAGGTACAAGGAAATAATAATCATCTGAACACCAGCCTGACTTTGCAAAAAAAAATAAAGGCATGTTTTTTGTAGTAATTCTTTCCAAGATCGTGGTTGAAGTATTAATCTGCATCAGCTGCAATCCTTGAGAAAGTTAGATTTAAATAACACTGTGGGTGGCAATGATATTGCCCAGTGAGGGGCTGGAACCCCCCTTAAATTTTCATACAATCCATAGATAATGAGGGATTTGATGTGAGGGCAGCAAGTAGAGAGAAACTCTACAACAGCATGAGTGGTAACAGAGTGGTACCAGCTTTTAAGTGTTTAAGAGTGGTAAGAGCTTTTAAGTGGTTCACCTCACCAAGAATCCATCAAACCCAGTATTTTGGAGGTAAAATGTACATTCCTGGAAGCACCTCTGCCATGCTTAATATTCTAGTAAAATTAAAAATAATATTAATTTCTCATTTAATAGACCCTGCTTACAGTCCCCCCAAATTTTACTCCCCACGGTTCTTTCACTACCTCCCATCCTCACCAGTTCCTACACCTTTCGGTCATCATTCATCAAATACTTAAATATCTCTTCCTGCATTTCCTTATTCAACCCCATCTCCCTCCACCATGCCACCTGATCTTCTCCTTCTTGTCTACCTTTGTCCACTAATAAAATCCATTCTATTTCCCCATATGATGGGCATCCATGTATGCACCCAAGTCCTTCCTCTATACCTAACTTCACTGGATCTACAGATTGTAGACAGGCCATCACATATGTAATGTTGAATGTCTTAATGTTTCTATTGCTGTCACCAAAAACAATAACCCAAGCACAAGTTGGGGAGGGTAGGACTTATTTGGTTTACACTTCTTCATTGCTATTCATCAACTGAAGACAGACAGAACAGGAACTGAAATGGTCCAGGAACCTAGAGGCAGGAGCTGATACAGAGACCGTGGATGGGTGCTGCTGCCACACACGCCAGTCGAGTCAGCTTGACAGGCCAAGAGGCCTGGAAGTGCTCATGAGGCAGAGTTTCATGGAAGCTCACCTTCTGGAGTTTTGGAGTTCTCATTAACCCATATACTCATACCCTATTCCAGCGTTAGTCTGGTGTATGAATCCACATGCTCTCTTTTAGTGTTATTTTATTATAAGTTTTTTAAAGATTGAATTCTGATATAGCTAAGCTTTTGCCAGTGTTCCAATGTCCTAGAAAGTCCTTGAGCTGACCATGGGCTTGGAATTCAGTAAGAATGGTGCCTATTCAGTGACATTCAGAATTGCCTCTGGTATTATACTACCACTTTGAATAAAAGCTAAGTCACTGCCCTACACAGGAATTTATCATCATCTAGGAAGAAGGAAGTTTGAGTCCTAAGGAGGAAGCAGAGTACATACTTAGAACTATAGATTGCTGAGTTCCACACATATACACGTATTTACAATGGCCTAGGGGGAAGGTGGACTATACAATAGACTAAAATAGGAACTATAGCAAGGGCATGAAGCCATTGATCCTGGCTTCTAAGATTAAGTGGATCTTTGGTGGAGCTCTTTTTGATCCCAGTTGTTAACAATGAATTGTATCCCAGGTGTTTCCTGACAGACCTTCTGTGTTTGTATTCCTCCGTTTTCTGTAAGAATCCAGTAACCTCTTTGTACCTTGCTTGTGTGTTACCCAACTTCCCTATTCTCTTCTGTATAAAAAGTTTGATGCTCAATTTGACACTTTACATTCAGATTCTACACAACCTCTCCTGTGTGTATCTGTCTATCATTTCATCCAACGCTTTGCCCACCTGTGACTAGAGATCCGTTCCACGCAGACAAAGGGGCCCAGAGTGTCTGCAGCATTCTGCTTAGTGGCTAGTTCCCCATGGTTTCATGCTTTCTCATAGAGAACTCAGAACCACAAGCACATTGATGGCAGTATCAACAATGGGCAGAAATCCTCCCCATCAATCATTAATTAAGAAAATGCCCTGCAGTCTTGCCTGCACAGACCAATCTTATGGAGACATTTTCTCAATTGAAGTTCCCTACTCTCAGGGGACTTTACTTTGTGGCAAGTTGACAAAAAACTATCCAGCCCAGGCAATATCAACATATAAATCAACACATAGCATATTTATCTTCCTGGGACTGGGATACGTTATTCAGGTTATGTTTTTGTTTTTTGTTTTTTGTTTTTTTCTGTTTCCATCCATTTCATAACAGCTGAGTAATGTTCCATTGTATAAATATAACATATATGTTATACATTCTTCAGTTTATGGACATGTAGGTTGTTTCCAGTTGCAGATAATTATGAATACAGCAGCAATTAATATGGTTGAGCAAGTGTGCTTCTAGGAGGAAGAAGCACTTTGCGAAACTTTCTGACCTATCAGGTGTCTTTTGTTATATCCCCACCCATTTAATATCTGATTTTGCTAATTTGGATATTATCTTTTTATTTTAGTTAACTTGGATAAGAGTTTGTTGATCTTAGTGATCTTGTCAAAGAACCAATATTTGTTCCAAAAATTTATTTGTATTTTTCTTTCTATTTTATTTTTTTCCACCCTGAGTTTTACTATTTCCTGCCACCACTTTTTTTGGGTGTCATTTCTTCTTTGTGTTTGAGATCTTTAGGATGTGCTTTTAACGTGCTAATATAAGGTTTTGCTAATATTTTTTAACTCATTTTTTATTAGATATTTTTCTTCATTTACTTTTCAAATGCTATCCTGAAAGTTTCCTATATCTTCCCTTACCCTGCTTGCCAACTCACCCACTCCTGCTTCCTGGACCTGGCATTCCCCTGTACTCGGGTATATTATCTTCACAAGACCAAGTGACTCTCCTCTCTTTGATGGCTGACTAGGCCATCCTCTTCCACATATGCAACTAAATACATAGTTCAGGGGGTTACTGGTTAGTTCATATTGTTGATCCTCCTTTAAGGTTGCAGACCCCTTTAGCTCCTTCGGTACTTTCTCTAGATTCCACATTAAGGGCCGTGTGTACAATCCAATAGATGACTGTGAGTATGCAATTCTGTATTTGCCAGGAACTGGCATAGCCTCACAAGAGATAGCTATTCCAGGGTCCTGTCAAAAAATTTTGCTGGCATATGCAATAATGTCTTGGTTTGGTGGTTGTCTATGTGATGCATCACCAGGTGGTGAAGTCTCTGGATGGTCCTTTCTTTTTTCTCACCTCCAAACTGTCTCTGTAACTTCTTCCATGGGTATTTTGTTCCCCATTATAAGAACCAATGAAGTATCGACACTTTGTCTTCCTTCATCCCGAGTTTCATGCGTTTTGCAAATTGTATCTTGAGTAGTCTGTTTGGGGGCTCATATCTGCTTATAAGTCAGTACATATCATATGTGTTCTTTTGTGATTCGATTACCACACTCAGGATGATATCCTCCAAATACATGCTTTTGCCTAAGAAATTCATAAGTTCATTGTTTTTAACTGCTGAATAGTACTTAATTGTTTAAATGTACCAGAATTTCTGTATCCATTCTGTATCCATGTATTCTTCTGTTGAGCAACATCTGAGTTCTTTCGAGCAAATGGCTATTATAAATAAGGCTGGTGACTGTGTCCAATTCTAAGAAGGGGCAAAGTGTCCACAATTTGGTCTTCATTCTTCAGTTTCATGTGTTTTGCAAATTGTATCTTATATCTCGGGTATACTAAGTTTCTGGGCTAATATCCACTTATCAGTGTGTAAATATCATTTGAGTTCCTTTGTGATTGTGTTACCTCACTCAGGATGATGCCCTCCAGGTCCATTCATTTGCCTAGGAATTTCATAAATTCATTTTTTAATAGCTGAGTAATACTCCATTGTGTAAATGTACCACATTTTTTTGTATCCATTCAAATGTTGAGGGGCATCTGAGTTCTTTCCAGCCTCTGGCTATTATAAATAAGACTGCTATGAACATAGTGGAGCATGTGTCCTTCTTACCGGTTGAGACATCTTCTGGATATATGCCCATGAGAGGTATTGTGGGATCCTCTAGTAGTACCATGTCCAATTTTCTGAGGAACCGCCAGACTGTTACAGAGACAAAGTTTGTAGCTGAGACAAAAATGGACCATTTAGAGACTGCCATGTCCAGAGATCCATCCCATAATTAGACTCCAAACGATGATACCATTGCATACACTAGCAAGATTTTGCTGAAAATACCTGGATATAGCTGTCTCTTGTGAGACAAGGCTGGGGCCTAGCAAATACATAAGTAGATGCTCACAGTCACCTATTGGATGGAGCACAGGGCCCCCAATGAAAGAGCTAGAGAAAGTATCCAAGGAGCTAAAGAGATCTGCAACCCTGTTGGTCCAATAACATTATGAACTAACCAGTACCCCGGAGCTCTTGACTCTACCTGCATATGTATCAAAAGATGGCCTAATAGGCCATCACTGGAAAGAGAGGCCCATTGTACATGCAAACTTTATATGCCACAGTACAGGGGAATGCCAGGGACAAAAAAATGGGAATGCATGGGTAGGGAAGTGGGGGGGGGGTAGGGGGACTTTCTAAATGTACATTCTAAATGTAATTGAGGAAAATACGTAATAATAAAAATATTAACAAAATAAATAAATAAGGCTGGTATGAACATTATAGAGAATGAATCCTTATTACACATCGGAACATCTTCTGAGTATTTGCCCAGGAGAGGTGTTGCTGGATCTTCTGGTAGTACTATGTCAATTTTCTGAAGAACCACCAGACTGGTCCAGGTCCCTGCCGAGTGTATTCTGCAAAGGCCCCAGACATCCAGCCACTTTCCCGGCCAGAGGAAAGGGGGTCCGCCCGGTGCAGAAGTGCTTTGCCTGAGCATCGGCAACAGACATCTTGGTTCTGGGACCCTGCCAGGTGTATTCTGCACAGGTGAGAGTATGGGCTACAGAAGCCAAAATCTTCTTGGAGAGGCGAGAGCCACAGAGCTTCTAAGACAGCCCCCTTTTCGGGCCCCAGACACCTGGCCACTGTCCCAGCCAGAAAAAAGGGGTCCACCCGGTACGGGAGCGCTTTGACTGAGCATCAGTAGCAGATATCTTGGTTCCGGGACCCAGCCGAGATTATTCTGCACAGATCCCAGACATCTGGCCACTTTCCCAGCCAGAGGAAAGGGGTGTGCCCAGTGCAGGAGAGCTTTGCCTGAGTATCAGCTGCAGACATCTTGGTTCCAGGACTCCTCCCAGAGTATTCTGGACATGTGAGAGTGTAGAATACAGAAGCTAACACCTTCTGGGAAAGGCCAAAGCAACTCAGCTTCAGGACAGGTCCTGTTTTGGGCCTTCATCTTCGGCCAGGAGGGAGGTCTTAAGGCCATATATCTGTGCACCTTTCCCGTGAGAGGAGAGCTTGACTGCAGAGAGTGCTCTGACCACTGAAACTCAGATGAGAGATCTAGTCTCCCATGTTTGCTGATAGAGGCTAACAGAATCACCTGAAGAAAAAGCTCTAACCAGAGACAACTATCACAACTAGCTCCAGAGATTTCTAGATGGTGAAAGGCAAATGTAAGAATTGTACTAACAGAAATGAAGACCACTCACCATCATCAGAACACAGCACTCCCACCCCACCTAGTCCTGGGTACCCCAACACAACCGAAAGGCTAGAACCGGATTTAAAAGCATATCTCAAGAAGATGGTAGAGGACATCAAGAAGGACTTTAATAATTCACTTAAAGAAATACAGGAGAACACTGCTAAAGAGTTACAAGTCCTTAAATAAAAACAGGAAAACACAACCAAACAGGTAGAAGTCCTTAAAGAAAAACAGGAAAACACATCTGAACAGGTGATGGAAATGAACAAAACCATACTAGACCTAAAAAGGGAAATAGACACAATAAAGAAACCCAAAGTGAGGCAACGCTGGAGATAGAAACCCTAGGAAAGATATCTGGAACCATAGATGCAAGCATCAGCAACAGAATAAAAGAGATGGAAGAGAGAATGTCAGGTGTAGAAGATTCCATAGAGAACATCGGAACAACAATCAAAGAAAATGGAAAATGCAAAAGGATCCTAACTCAAAACATCCAGGATATCCAGGACACAATGAGAAGACCAAACCAAGGATAATAGGAGTGGATGAGAATGAAGATTTTCAAATTAAAGGGGCAGCAAATATCTTCAACATAATTATAGAAGAAAACGTCCCAAACCTAAAGAAAGAGATGCCCATGAACATAAAAGAAGCCTACAGAACTCCAAATAGACTTGACCAGAAAAGAAACGTTCAGCATCTCGACTTTACCTTTTCATATGGCTTGCTAGAAATTAAAAATGAAATCCCAACTGAAAGGCCTGATGATCTGAGTAATATTCTGCCAAAGAATTTCACCCTTGCATTGTTTTTATTGTTTGGTTGTTGGATTTTTATTTATTTGTTTGGTGTGTGTTTTGTTTTGTTTCATTTTTGTTTTTATTTTCGTTCTGAGAAAGTCTTCGGTTTCTGACTTGACATCATCCATGGTGGTTATTTTTCATGTTCCAACCTTTCCCTTGGTTATCTTTAAGCTGTGCTTCTTATCATAAATATTGCCAGACTCTTTGAGGAAGCACACTGGATAGCACACCAATTTTCACTTTATGAAAACCCACAGTTAGAGGAGGACTATTTTTATGCAAACAAAGCTGGAATTTGACAGGGTTAAATGACATGTGTTGAAACCAATGGCAATCATGAATTATAGATTCTTTGGAAAGTAAGAGGACAACATAGATCTTGGGCATGCTTACAAAGTTGTGATAAACTTAAAACAAACCTGATATCTCCCAGTCATATTTTAAAGGTTTTTAAAATTTACCAGCACTTCTGATTATAAGGAATTTCATAGATTAAATGCAGTAAAACAGGATGAAATAGATGAGGTAATTTTACTTTTGAAATATGTGTAGACAGAATATTGGACACAGGTACGTATAAAATTTTCTTACAAATTAGAGGACACTTTAATTGTTCATGGCACATAGATCTTCAGTTCTTCAAAAAAATCCTTTTCAGTACCTTCCATGGTCCCACCACACCCTGTACATCCTCTGCATAGGGTATGACACTATCCATAGAAAGCTAGATCCTTCAAAAACAGTTATCAAAAAAAAAAACAAACAAAAAACAAAACAAAAACAAAAAACAAACAAAAAAAATATTCCTTAAGGTGTGGCCACAGGCCAATGTGATGGAGGAAGTTCCTTATCTGAGATTCTATCTTCCCATGTTGATTTAATTTAAAAAAAAAAAATCTAAGAAGGACCACTACATATCTATATCATTAATATTGATTGCCTCACTGTATGAAACATACATGCTATGGAGTGATTTTAGATGTCAACTACTGGATGAATGGCTTAGAAATGAGAGAGAGAGGGGGGGGAGATTAATATATTTCTCATCTATGTGTATTAGTGCAGGGCTTTGTTTTAAAAAAATGGATGGAACGGTAAAATACAATATATATGGTTAGACAAGTAAAATTCAAAATGACAATTGTGAAAATATAAATTTAATAAGGGACATTAAAAATAGGAGGTATTTTGGAAGAGTAAGTGCAGCAGCAGGGGGGAGATTTAATAGCAATGGAGGATAGTGGGGAGGATGAAGATGGTAAAAGGACACTATAAACCTATGCAAATGGTCAAAGAAAAGGCCTGCGACTTGTACACTTAAAAAACACTGGTATAAAGTAACAGAGTCCAAATAATATTTTGATTAATTTGCGGATTTTAGCTTCAAGACACTATAAAATGTATTTGTATTTTTCTACTCACGTGTGGTTCTTGCTATTTTAAACTTGATATAGGTGACAGGATATGGTAATGTGCTTCAATGTTTGTGTATCATTTATCATCAAATGCACATGTCACTCAGTGAGCTGCAAGGCTATCACAGGGAAGGAGGTATCTAAAGATCTTAAGTGTACATGATGTAGGGAGAATAACGCCCCCACACTACTATAGATGTTGAAATAATCACATGTGTTTCCCCAAAATAATTTTCTGAAAATTAATCCCCAGGTGTGAATATATTTGGAAGAAATTAAATGGGTCAGGAGGGATATGACCTACATATAAAAATAATTTAATAATGCTGTTATAGAAAAGGTTTAATTATGAAAGGGAGTTTGGTTTCCTCTTTTCTCTTTCTAGCACATTGGATCCTACTGTGATGACATCATCTCACAAGAATTCATTCATTTGCTGATGGTGTGTTCATCATTGAATATACAGACTCCTGAAATAAGTCATACAAAATATGCTTCATTATATACTAGACAATTAGTGTCATTCTGTTTGGCAATACAACATGTATGATTATGCCTCAGAATCATGAGCAACTGGGCCATATGGGAAATATAATTAGTGTATTTCTGCTGACTGAAGATCAGATGGGTTGAGTGTTATCATGTGTGCTGTTGATGAGAGGAAGCAACATAGATGGTGAGTATAGATCAGAGAGGAACATCCAAGGAGGACACTATGTAAGGAACCCTAGGAAGAGCACCATCACTGCTTTTAGCTAGTAGACATATTTTTAGAATCCCCACTTTCTAGGGTGGAAAAGAAAACTGTATTACTCTAATTTACTAAGTATGGTCATTTGATACATCAGTGATCATCACCAAGGTGAACAGGTGTTGACAGAAGTTTGGGGACTCAGAAGAAGCCTTTTCTGGGAAAACCCATTGCCTTCAAAGTACGGAGACTTCTGTCCAGCAACACTGGATGAACAGTCTACATTGGCTGCAGTAGCCCCATTGTGTCCAAATTAGTGCTTTTCACACCATGGAATTAGACTCCTTTGAGTGTTCAAACAACCCTTTCACAAGTGTCACATATCATATATCTTGTTTATAAGATATATACTTTACAATTCATGACTATAGCAAAATTATATTTATGAAGTTGCAATGAAATAACATTATTGTTGTAGAGCTGTAAATTAAAAATTCACAACATTTTGAAGATTGAGGACCACTAGTCCTGACTTCTCTAAAGTATGCCTGTCACTATGGGCTGGAGGAATAATCCCCTTTATTCAATTAGGCAAACGCAGAAAAATCAAAGCATTACCCAATAGTTATGAAAGTTAAACATCTATTGTACCACAGTCTATAAGGAGGGCATGCTTGCATCTTAGACAAATGAGATCAAAATGAAAATCTCTGTGACCAAATGAGAAGCAGAGGAGAATAACCAGTACCCTAGTGGTGACATAAGTGGGTATTAGCCCAGACACTTAGAATACCCAAGATACAAGACACAATCTTCAAAACATATGAAACTTAAGGGTATTGAAGACCAAAATGCTGACACTGTGCCCCTTCTTAGAATTGGGAACAAAACACCCATGGAAGGAGTTACAGAGACAACCTTTGGAGCTGAGACAAAAGGATGGACCATGTAGAGACTGCCATTCCTAGGGATCCATCCCATAATCAGCCTCCAAACACTGACACCATTGCATACACTGGCAAGATTTTGCTGGAAGGACCCAGATTTAGCTGTCTCTTGTGAGGCTATGCCATGGCCTAGCAAACACAGAAGTGGATGCTCACAGTCAGCTATTGGATGAATCACAGGGACCGAAATTGAGGAGGTAGAGAAGGTTCCCAAAGAGCTAAAGGGGTCTGCAATCCCATAAGTGGAACAACAATATGAACTAAAGAAACCCGCAGAGCTCATTTTTCTAGCAACTTATCAGTGCCCATATTTCTGGCTGCATTTGTATCAGAAGACGGACTAGTTGAACATCATTGGAAAGAGAGGCCCATCAGTCTTGCAAACTTTATATGCCTTAGTTCAGGGGTATGCCAGCGACAAGATATGGTGGTGGTGGTGGTGGTGGGGTTGAGGTGGGTATGGGAGGACTTTTGGGATAGGATTGGAAATGTAAATGAAAAAATATCTAATTAAAAAAAAAAAAAGAAGAGGAAACCATTGTCAGAACCACCAGTAAGAATTTTAAATAACTGCCCTAAAGTCTGGATTTAGGATTCCTCGAGAATCTTCCAAAACAAAAGGCAATGCAGAATCTTGCTGAAGTAATTGGAGAAACAAGAGAAAAGCAAAGGAGAATTCATCACATAAAAACAGACAGAAGAAGTAGGAGTTAAAGACATATTTGGGCAAGATGAATAGTGAAGTAGAGATTAGAGCAAGCAGAAAGGACTGAGGAGATAGCTCACTGCTTAGGCCCACTGATTGCTTTTGCACAGGACAAGGGTTCAATTTCCAACACCCACATGGTTGTTCACAACCACCTGCAATTCTAGTTCTAGACGATCTGATGAACTCTTTGGAGAACACGCACACACACAGACATATCACACACATACACTCACCCATAAACACACACACACACACATCACACACACTCACCCAAGAGAAAAAAAAAAACTTTTAGAAAACAATTATACAAACAAAAAGGAGTCAAGTATAGTTTTATTCCCCTTTAATACCAGCACTCAGAAGCAGGCTAAACTCTGTAAGTTGAATGACTGCCCAGCTGGTAGGTGTGTTTTCAGAATTTTATTATTCTTTTCTTTTTTGGGGGGGGGGATTTTAGGACTATTTCAGCATTTGTTTAAAGATTCTAGTTTTTTTTTTTCTGATTTAATTTTTCTAATATTTTAGGCTTTTTTTCGGGCTTTTAATTATTTTACAATTTTCAGGTTTGTTTTTTTTTTGTGGGGGCGGTGCAGGAGGGTAAAGCCCTTTGGGTTATTTAGAGTTTTAGGGTTTTAATGGTTTTAAATTTGGGAGGTTGTTTTGTCCTTACAGGTTTTTTTTTTGGGGGGGGTAGGGTTGAGGTTATTTATTTATTTATTCATTTATTTATTTGTTTGTTTGATTGTTTGTTTATTTATTTATTTATTTATTTATTTATTTTGGATCTTGATTTCTTTTAGAAATTTAAGGTATTTTAGGGTTTTAGGGCTTTTTAGGTTTTATAAATAATTTTAGGATAATTGAAGTTTTTTGTGTGTTTTTGTTCTTGTTGTTCTGTTTTGTTTTGTTTTTGTTTCTTTTTACACTTTTAGTGTTTTATAGGGTTTTAGGATTTTGTAATATTTTTTTGTGTTCTTGTGTGTGTGTGTGTGTGTTTTTAATGAGTTTAGGATTATTTTTATGTGTTAGGATTTTAGTTAATGTTTTTGGGTTTTGTAGGTATTTTTTGGGGGGGTGGGGTTAGGATTGTTTTTAATATCTCAGGATTTTAGTTAGGGTTTCAGGGCATTGTAGTTTTGTTGTTGTTGTTGTTTGTTTGTTTGTTTGTTTTTGTTTTGCTTTTTTAAAGCAGGTTTTCAAGTTTTTTTTGAGTTTCAGAGATTTGATGTGTGAGATTTGATGTGTTTTTAGAACTTTTTAAAGGAACTTTTTTTAGGGTTTTAGAGTTCTTTTGGGTTTTTTTAAAGTTGTTGAGATTGTTTTAGAATTGTAGGGTTTTTCTTTATTTTTTAGTTTTGTTTTTTTTAATTGAATTAAGGAATTTTTAAAGATTGTTTTAAGTTTTTTTTGTTTTGTTTTGTTTTTAATTTGGTTTGTAAAATGATTTTCTTTTCCAGTGTTTTTGGCGATTTTTTAAGGCAGTAGAATTTGTAGATGTTGGGGTGGTGGTTTTGTACCTTTTCATTTTCTTTTTCTTTTTTTTAATTGTTTTTTTATTGTCTCATTAGGGATCTAGACTTGTAGAGTTTTTGGATTTTTTTTTAGGGTTTTATAATTTTTTTAGTGTCTTTTAAGAGGTCTTGTGTTTTCTTATTTATAGAATTTTAGGGTTTTAAAAATGTTTATTAAGAATTTAAAAAATAGCTTATTTGGGTCATTTAGAGTTTCTTTAGTAATTTTAGTTTTTTTTAGGGTTTTAGGTTTTGCTTTTATTATTTTAGGATTTTTTTGTTTTGTTTTGTTTTGGTTTTTTCTTTTTTTTTACAGTTTTTGAATGATTTTAGGATTGTTCTCAGTGTATTTGGCAAGATTTTCTTTTTTTAAGACATAGTGTGGTTGTTGTAGTTCTTCGCTTATTTGTTTGTTTGTTTGTGGTAATGATTTTATGTTTTCTGGGTCTTTGTAGAGATCTAGAATTTTTTTGTTGATTTTTTTGTTTATTTGTTTTTCTTTAGGGTTTTAGGTTCTTTTAGTTTTCTTTTTTCAAAAAAATTATGTTTTTTTGTTTGTTTGTTTGTTTTGTTTTGTTTTGTTTTTGGGTTTTTGTTGTTTATTTAAAGCTTCAAGTTTATTTTATTTTATTTTCTCTCCTTTTTTCATTTTTCTTTTTTAGAGTTGTTAGGGTCTTTAAGGTTCTGTCTCTATGGACATAGAAACTGAATCTATTGTTTTAGATTATTCATAAAATGTATTCCATTCTGAAAACAAGAAACACTATAAAGTCAAGTTTGTTAATTTGTGTGTATGTCCCCAGGAGCTATCGATTATGTGTGCCTAATGCAGAGCTCTAGAATATGACCTGATCATACAGATTTAATTGTCACATCATGAAAGTTCAAGAACTATACTATAAAGCTATATCTATGTATCCTAGTTTATTCATCTTTCAAACAAATATAGTAGAAATGTCAGAGAGGGCAAATTTATTGATCATGATTTCAAAAAAGGACCTCAAAAGTCATTAAATCAAGTATCTTATACTAGCCAAACTCTACCCATCTAATCAGTTCAATCCTGTAAGAATAATTGCACCTGTGTTTTGGTAAATTCTTATTAAATTCTCCAGTAAAAAAGGCCTTTATTAGCCCCCCTTCCAGCTTAGTGAAAAACTCCATTCCCTCTCCTTCTGAAAGCAAAAGCATTTTTCTTTCACAGACTATGTTAATTTTACAACATTTGCCCCTGGATGGTTTCCATTTCCACAGTTGTGTTTGCCATGACTCAATATTTCATCTCTATTCAGACAACTCCTCTCATATACCACATGTTAATACACAAATTCTCATTTGTGAGTCATGCCAATAAAGTGGAATGTACTTGGGGGATACAGAAGAGGGAAAGACACAAGATCAACAGAAGTATCATTAAGCTGGATACTACTCTAGAATACTGCATGCTATTCATGTATCCTAGGGATCCAGAAATTCATCTAGACTGGACCCTAGTTATCCATTGGAAGGATGTGGTCTGAAGCTTAGCCTATTAACTGGCAGCTCCCATAGCTTTGAAATGATCCAATGATTGATATCTTCCACACACCAACCAGTAGTATCCAAGCTTCATTCCCTGTCACAGGCAAAATCCCCGAAAAAGAAAAGAAAGCACTGTACTGTGTGCTAGGGTAGTGCTCCTAGAAGGTATTGGCAATCTACACTGAATCTATTACCACAACTGCAAAGGTATGTGGCACAGGCAATCCAAGGATCACCATGCTTCCCATTTTATCTCTCCAGTCTATATATACACTCCCAACTCTACACACTATGCTCCTAACCCTAAGGATCATTTAGAGGTCTCATAAATACCACCATGTATAACCCCAGACGATGAGAGAAGTTTGAAGCACATTGATAAATTTTAAGTCTGACAATTGTTGATGTCATCAAAACAATTTTCTGAGTTGTGTTGTGCTTTTGTCAAACGATGGGGCTAGAATGGCCCTGCCAAGATCTGAAGCAGAAAAAATAGTTTTTTTTGTTTGTTTTTTTGTTTGTTTGTTTTTCTATTATTATATTGGAACATGCCATCATCAATTGCACTGCCTCAGTCTAAAATACGAGGTGATACTTACAGTTATTTGCTGTCATCTCTAAAGTCAGGGCAAGGCAACTCCTGTGATTCTCCAAGCCTTACTTCTTACCAGTTCTAGGCTATATGCTGTCAGGATAATGTTCTAAACAGGGAATTCTATGGATATCCAGATTTCAATAGTTTTCACTTCAAAAAATATAGTTAAAAAATTCCAAGTGTACATTTATTTTCGTATTTCTGGTCAACATTTTCCTACTGAAGTGACAGAAATATTTACTATTTTTATATCTTTATACTAACATTATATTTCTGTTTAATTTGTAGGGGACAGGTTTACTTGAGACAGTCCTACATTACTCATGCTGAACTCATACTCACTATGTAGCTATGGACAGTCAAAGGACTTGATCCTCCTGCATTCAACTGCCAAGTGCTGGGATTACAGATTACAGGACCATAGCTATTAAAAGATTTTCAATGACTGATAAAAGAGGTGAGGATTTGACTTTAGGATTTCGGTATTTTTCTAATTGTAGTCATAGTTTATATTGAATAGTCATTAGGTGAAAGGTAACAGAGATTCTGGTCTTTCAGATTTCTACTCATTAGTAGGTTAGTTAATACATTTAAATATCTGCTAAAAATGTCATGGCATACAGGAGAACAGTAGTTTAAGATCTTGCCTAGGGTGGTTTCTTATGTTTAAAAGATTCAGTAAATAGGAGTAGATTTATGAGTTTAACATGAATGAGCATGTCTTATCTAATTTGCCAATGTTATACATAATACTACAAAACATAAATTTTAAGTTTTTAGAATTATTTTCCTCAAAACATATATATTTTTGACCAAATGAGCTAGAATTACTCATAACAAATATTTAATATTATAAAAAGCCTAAATTTTTGTTGAAATAAAATGAAACTTATTCTGTTGAATTTACTGTAGTCTGTTATTTTGATAAGTATTTCTGAGGTTTTTAGAGATCTAAAGACAAAATATTCAGTGTATTTTTTTATGATAATTTCCAAGTAAGTTAGTATAATGAGACTAGGCTGGTAAGCCCAATGCCCACACTACAAAGAGGTTCTAGCTTTTGGTCTGTAAATGACTACAATGTTTTTTTGCCATGCTATGAAAGGATTAAAAATTGCCTTCATTTGGAGTATTTATTTAATTTTTATCTGTAGACCCTATCTCTTTCCTGAACTGACTCATAATGGCAGGACCCTACATGTATTTCGCAGGCAGAAAATGATCTCCTGTTCATTTCAAATTGAATAGCCCCCAAACAATTAACCAACCAAATTAAAAAAAAATTGTTAATATGGTAATTGCCTCAGATCTTACTTGGAAACCATTTGATGACTACAGTGATTGTTATATTAATGGGGAAATGATCTAAAATAGTTTGGTGATATTCTTCCACAGGAGTATTTTGCCAGGGTTGTTAGGAAAGTTTTTTCCATACACTTTTTTTTTTAATAAATAGGGACTAAGTTTAGGATTGTAAAAACTAATTTGCTAGTTTGAGTTGGTTTTCTAAAATAAACGACAGAGTCCAGATGACAACAGTAAGTAATCTTTCTCTATCTTTCAAGTATACCTGAGGCTGACATATTGTAAAAGCTGGTAATCCTCTCTTCATCTCTCAGCAAATGTCGGCCTCTTGGAAATTTATGATCTCGTCTCCATTAAAATTCTTAGTGGTTTTCATTGGTATAGTATATGATCATACCTCTCTGATTTACAATTCAGTAGGACTAAAACAGAACCAAAAATAGTTAGATAATGAGAATTAATTTAGTTTCATGTGTCAAACACAAGGCTGGTTTCTCCATTCCTAATTGATACATAGGTGTACGAGGTTAATTATGAAGTTATTTATTATACCAACCACTGTTTTTTCTTGTTCTTTATTGAATTTCTTTTTTTTTACCTTTAAAAATTTTTATTATTATTATTTTTTTCCATTTTTTATTAGGTATTTAGCTCATTTACATTTCCAATGCTATACCAAAAGTCCCCCATATTCCCCCCCCCCTCCACTCCCCTGCCTACCCACTCTCCCTTTTTGGCCCTGGTGTTCCCCTTTACTGGGGCATATAAAGTTGGCAAGTCCAATGGGCCTCTCTTTCCAGTGATGGCCGACTAGGCCATCTTTTGATACATATGCAGCTAGAGTCAAGAGCTCCGGGGTACTGGTTAGTTCATAATGTTGTTCCACCTATAGGGTTGCAGATCCCTTTAGCTCCTTGGCTACTTTCATTGCTCCTCCATTGGGAGCCCTATGATCTATCCATTAGCTGACTGTGAGCATCCACTTCTGTGTTTGCTAGGCCCCGGCATAGTCTCACAAGAGACAGCTACATCTGGGTCCTTTCAATAAAATCTTGCTAGTGTATGCAATGGTGTCAGCATTTGGATGCTGGTTATGGGGTGGATCCCTGGATATGGCAGTCTCTACATGGTCCATCCTTTCATCTCAGCTCCAAACTTTGTCTCTGTAACTCCTTCCATGGGTGTTTTGTTCCCAAATCTAAGGAGGGGCATAGTGTCCACACTTCAGTCTTCATTTTTCTTGAGTTTCATGTGTTTAGCAAATTGTATCTTATATCTTGGGTATCCTAGGTTTGGGGCTAATATCCACTTATCAGTGAGTACATATTGTGTGAGTTTCTTTGTGAATGTGTTACCTCACTCAGGATGATGCCCTCCAGGTGCATCCATTTGGCTATTAATTCATTCTTTTTAATAGCTGAGTAGTACTCCATTGTGTAGATGTACCACATTTTCTGTATCCATTCCTCTGTTGAGGGGCATCTAGGTTCTTTCCAGCTTCTGGCTATTATAAATAAGGCTGCTATGAACATAGTGGAGCATGTGTCCTTCTTACCAGTTGGGGCATCTTCTGGATATATGCCCAGGAGAGGTATTGCTGGATCCTCCGGTAGTACTATGTCCAATTTTCTGAGGAACCGCCAGACTGATTTCCAGAGTGGTTGTACAAGCCTGCAATCCCACCAACAATGGAGGAGTGTTCCTCTTTCTCCACATCCACGCCAGCATCTGCTGTCACCTGAATTTTTGATCTTAGCCATTCTGACTGGTGTGAGGTGAAATCTCAGGGTTGTTTTGATTTGCATTTCCCTGATGATTAAGGATGTTGAACATTTTTTCAGGTGTTTCTCTGCCATTCGGTATTCCTCAGGTGAGAATTCTTTGTTCAGTTCTGAGCCTTTAATTTTCAAAATTAAAGTTTACAGACAGATAAATAGATAGATAGATAGATAGATAGATAGATAGATAGATAGATAGATAGATAGATGATAGATAGATAGATAGATAGATAGATAGATAGATAGATAGATACATAGATAATCTTTTCTAGAAAATTAATTGTATTTCAAAGTAGGTTTTTATTCTGTTCTACCAAATAGAAGGTCTAATTTTTTTTCTATAATGTCTCAGTTAAGACTTAGTGTAAAACAATTCAATTAAAATATACAAATTGCCTGTATATGTAACTGATTCTTTTCCATACTGTTAAACATAATAAACCATAAAGTACATTTCTAAATCTTTGTGGAAAACTTCTGAATTTCCACAACAAATGTAAATCAAAATTTAAAATCTTAATAACATTTTCTTAAAGTAGAAAATACTTTTCTGTTACTCGCACCAAGCAAGTGAAAGATCTGTGTGACAAGAACTTCAAGTCTCTGAAGAAAGAAATTGAAAATCTCAGAAGATGGAAAGACCTCCCATGCTCATAGATTGGCACGATTAATTCAGTAAAAATGGTCATCTTGCCAAAAGCAATCTATACATTCAGTGAAATCTCAATCAAAATTCAAACTCCATTATTCATAAAGATAGAAAGAACAATTTACAAAATCATCTGGAATAAAAAAAATCCAGGATATGGAAAAATTATTCTCAACAATAAAAGAACTTCAGGGGGAATCATCCTCGACCTCAAGCTGTAGAATAGAGCAATAGAGATAAAAATATATGCTAATGACAAAAAGACAATGACTTCATTAAATACACAGGCAAATGGAAGGATATAAAATATATCATCCTGTGTGAGGTAACCCATTCCCAAAATTACAAACATGGCACACACTCACTGATAAAGGGATATTATTCTAAAAATTCAGAATATCCAAAATGTAATTCATAGACCACATGTAGGTCAAGCAGAAAGAAGATGAGAGTGTGGGTGTTTCAATCCCTCTTAGAATGGGGAACACAATACTCCTTGGAAAAAATATGGAGACAAAGTGCAGAGCAGAGACTGAAGAAATAACTATCCATTGTCTGCCCAACCTGAGGATCCATCCCATATACAGACACCAAACCCAGTCACAGTTGTGGATACAAACACGTGCTTGCTGACAGGAGCCAAATATGTCTATCTTCTGAGAAGCTCAGGCATTTCTTGGCAAGAAAAGAGGCTGATGCTCAAAGACAACTATCAGACTGATCATGGCATCCCCAGTAGACGGGTTACAGGAAGAACTGAAGGAGCTGAATGGGTTTGCAACCTTATAGGAAGAACAACAATATGAACCAACCAGACTGTCCAGAGCACCCAGGGACTAAGCACCAACCCATGGTTCCAGCTGCATATATAGCAGAGTATGACCTTGTCAGACATCAGTGGGAGGAGAGGTTCTTGATCCTGTGAAGGGTTGATTCCCCAGTGTAAGCATGTACCAGGGTGGGGAGGGTAAAATGGGTGGATGGAGGAAGACCCTCGTAGAAACACAGAGAGGGTAAATGGAATAGGGATTATCTGGGGTGAAACAAAGAAAGGACTAATATTTGAAATGTAAAGAAAGATAATATCTAGTAAAAATAAATAAATAAATAAATAAATAAACAAATAAAATAAAAATAGTTACAAAACACTACATAAAAAAGAATAAATCACTATGATGCCATACAGTATATTAACTTATATTTCCTAATATAGAAATTATGCTAATTCTATATAGTTTTAAAAAATTATATAACCAAAAATGTACCTTCATATTTTCCCAGAAGATTTTGTACTGGAAATCTATAAAGAAATTAAAGTTTTAAAAAGTAAGAATTGCAGATGTTAGAGTTTGATGGCTCAGCATTTGACCTACAGGCATGACAATGAGAGTTTGACCCAAACCACTATACCCTCCAAGAAAACCATTAAAATTAAAGATTAATCATACAGAATTATTGTTTGGAATATACATCATATGCAAAATATTAATATAGTTTACTTGCTATACAATGAATTATACTTTCATTGAAATACACTAAATAGGAAATAATAAATTTGAACATATTACAGTGTATATCCAATTATTTTTTTAGAATTTGCATTCTAATTATCATTAGTTACTGGAGATTCTGTTCTTGGTTGTTAATACAACAAGATATATAATTTTTTTTTGCAAATATTAATGAAATACTTTTCGCCTGAATGGACTTATATTTTAATGCTACACAAAGAAGCTCTGCATTCAATCTTCAACAATGAAAAAATAAATAAATAAAAAATAAAATGTATATATAAAAAATATAGAAGACATGTTTCTTTAGGCCCCAGTAAAGTTGTAAGGCTGAGTACATCATTTTCAAGGACAGTCAACACTGCACATGTGCTTTGAGATAGTACTGAAATATAGAGTTAGAGCTTACCTTCCTATACCAAAACAACACATACATAAACACAGCCTTCCCTGAATTATGTCTGAAGTACCAGCTCTTCTGAGGTTGAGAGGAGCCTCTGGATTTGGAAGCACTTTGGCGCCTATATATACAAATTTTGGAAATCTGGTTTTTCAAAACCAGGTAAAGGAAAATGAAGACTGGTCTTCAGTTTGTTTTTAATGAATCCCTGGTGGGCAGCAGCAGTACAGAAAAGGATCTAGTCTGTTTCCACCACTAACTGACCCCCAGTTTACTCACAACTCACATCCCCAGGCCCCAAGAATACTTTTAGGATCTCCAATTCCCTAGCCTTCCTGGTTTCTGCTAGGTGATAATCTGTTCAATCCCCTGCCCATAGCGAAAAAGTTCTCTGTTTTTCTTGGGTAAAGTGGATTGTGAACACAGAAGCATTAACAGCAGGAGTCCAATGAGGGTCACCTGCTCTCCTTTCTCCTTTAGTAACACCTCCATCCCTCCACCATCATCCAACTGGGAACCCCAGCTGAACCAGGATTAAACATCTTTCAACAGTTCACTGACTCCCTCTACAGAGACTTCTCCCTACCATGCTTCCTCAAGAACTTTACTTCCTCAGGAACTCAGCTTCCTGGCCACCACAAAGCATACTGAGTAACAGGGTTTGGACAGCAGGAAAACAATCTTAGCCAAGCCCATTGCAGATTGGACCTGTTTACACATTCCTACAAAGGGTGAGAGAGATATTATCAGTCATCTGTCATAACAGTAACAAAAAGGAGGTAGTATTATAGCTTCCACTACTACTAAGAGTTTTTCCATGTTTCAAGTTTGCAATACTAACTTGAAAGTAAGAAACAAAACAAAAGAAAACAAAACAAAACAAAACAAAACAAAACAAAACAAAACACCAAAGAACTCTCTCCTACTTTGTTTTAGTTGAAGGGACTGTCGTGTGTAATTCTAAATTGTTTTATTTATTTACCTAACGTGTGTTTGCACATTTGTATTTTTACAAAATGCATGTCTGGTGTTTACACAACATTCATGTCTTGTGCTCTTAGAAACTAGAATAGGATGGCAAAATCCCCTGGATCTTGAATTAAAAATTGTTGTGAGCCATTATGTGGGTCCTAAGAACTAAACCTTGTTTCTGTACAAGAGCAACAAGTGTTCTTAATGTCTAAGTCATCATTCTTTTTTTTCCATTTTTTATTAGGTATTTAGCTCATTTACATTTCCAATGCTATACCAAAATCCCCCATACCCACCCACCCCCACTCCCCTACCCACCCACTCCCCCTTTTTGGCCCTTGCATTTCCCTGTACTGGAGCATATAAAGTTTGCAAGTCCAATGGGCCTCTCTTTGCAGTGATGGCCGACTAGGCCATCTTTTGATATATATGCAGCTAGAGTCAAGAGCTCCGGGGTACTGGTTAGTTCATAATGTTGTTCCACAAATAGGGTTGCAGATCCCTTTAGCTCCTTGGCTACTCTCTCTAGCTCCTCCATTGGGAGCCCTGTGATCCATCCATTAGCTGACTGTGAGCATCCACATCTGTGTTTGCTAGGCCATGGCATAGTCTCACAAGAGACAGCTACCTCTGGGTCCTTTCAATAATATCTTGCTAGTGTATGCAATGGTGTCAGCGTTTGGATGCTGATTATGGGGTGGATCTCTGGATATGGCAGTCTCTATATGGTCCATCCTTTCGTCTCAGCTCCAAACTTTGTCTCTGTAACTCCTTCCATGGGTGTTTTGTTCCCAATTCTAAGGAGGGGCATAGTGTCCACACTTCAGTCTTCATTTTTCTTGAGTTTCATGAATTTAGGAAACTGTATCTTATATCATGGGTGTCCTACGTTTTGGGCTAATATCCACTTATCAGTGAGTACATATTGTGTGAGTTCCTTTGTGAATGTGTTACCTCACTCAGAATGATGCCCTCCAGGTCCATCCATTTGGCTAGGAATTTCATAAATTCATCCTTTTTAATAGCTGAGTAGTACTCCATTGTGTAGATGTACCACATTTTCTGTATCCATTCCTCTATTGAGGGGCATCTGGCTTCTTTCCAGCTTCTGGCTATTATAAATAAGACTGCTATGAACATAGTGTAGCATGTGTCCTTCTTACAAGTTAGGGCATCTTCTGGATATATGCCCAGGTCCTCCATTGTTGGTGGGATTTCAGGCTTGTACAACCACTCTGGAAATCAGTCTGGCGGTTCCTAAGTCATCTTTCATTCCCTGCCCTGTGTGTGTGTTTTAAAGTATGTTGGATCATTTCTCTCGATAGATGTTTAATTTTACTATACAGTGGAGATAATAAAAATATGACACTTTCTTAATATTTTCTATTTCCAAAAAAGAAATAAAAACATCATAATTTGAATAGATTGTGTAAATCGTAAAAAGAGTTTCAGCAAAAAAACGATGTGTATACATTTCAGTGTATGTGTGCATAAGGAGGTCAGAAATAGACAACTATTTTATCCTAAATTATATTCCAACTATTTTTTTTTATGAGACAGGGTTTCTCTGTATAGATCTGTTTGTCCTGGAACTCACCCTTTATAACAGGGTGGCCACAAACTCAGAAATTTCCCTTCTTTTTCCTCAAAACTGCAGGTATTAAGGCATGTGCCACCACTGTCTGACACAACTTAAAAGTTGAGACAGGATATCTCTGAATCTGCAGCTCACAAAAACCACTAGGCTGGCTAGCCAGCCATCTGTCTCCACCTACTCAGCACTGGCCTGCAGAATGTACTTTTAACGTGGATTCTAGACCCCCATCTTAATTCCATATAGTTTCACAGAAAGAAATTTACCAAAATAACCATCTCTCTAGCCCCCCTGTGAGATTTGTTCTGCTGTAGTCACTACCATTAGTATTATTTTTTTTCTATTGCTCTAATCATACCTAAGTTTAGGCTCCTAAAGTGTTTAATGCTGGTTTTGTTTGTTTCCTTACAATAGAAAATTGGTTTTCTTGCTCAGTTTACATTATACAGTTAATTAAGTAAAGTTTTCAGACTCATATTTCATTTGTGAGACTTGTTGCTGTGTTTTGTTTGCTTGTTAGGTAGGTTTTTTTTTTTTTTCGTTTTTTGTTTTTTTTTTTTTTTTTTTTTAATTTGGTGGGTTTGTTGAATTTTTTGTTTGCTTGATTATTTGGTTGCTTTTTGTTTTTTTAATTTTGTTTTTTTTTGTTTGTTTGTATTATTTTTTTGTTTTGTTTTGTTTTGTTTTGTTTTTGATTTTTCCACAACTGAAGATGAAACTCAAAACTGTTACTTGGTGCTTTACCACTGAGCTACATCTCCAGGTAAACATTAGTTCTAAATGTTGGGTACAAAGTCATCTGTATGTGTTTTAAGGAAAACTATGATTTCTGTGAAACCTAAAATTATTCCCTTATGCTATAGGGTCTATAGAGATGTAATGCCCTCTTCTGGCCTCTTCAAAAAAGTCAAATATCTCCAAAAACACAAGAGGTTTTATTATCAGCAAGCTGAGAATGAAGTCCCTCCACCATGCAGGGCAGAGGATTTTGACCCTGATCAGTGAAAGTAGAGGGCTTTTAACAGCTAGCTGAGGAATTGGGAGGAGTTGGGAGGAGAGTTGGTAGAAGTTGGGAAGAGTTGGGAGGTGTTAGGAGGAGAGTTCTTTTCTTCTGGGTGTCCTTGCTGAAATTTACAGAGCAGGAGTGGGGAGTGAGATTTTTCTGAATTTTTATCTTATTGTCCTTGGCACAGGAAGGGAGGCATCTCTGGTTGTAAAGTATAGAAACAAAAAGCCTTTTTGCTGGCTATAGAGAAAAAGAGGTTCTTTCTGGCTGTATTTTCAGAGATCAGGGAAAACAAGCTTGGGGAACATCTAGAGGCTTTACCTTCCTGGGAGAAACACTTTAAGTTGGGGTCACACATTCCCCACTCCTTCTAGTATAGAGTTCTTATCTTAGAAGTGGGAAAATTAAACCTCTGGCCCAGTTGTCAAATAAGGCCAACATGAGTTTGCATCTTTAGGATTTGTAACATTGAAAGCCCCAGAAGCCCCGCAAATGAGACTAGAGAGTCTCTTGTTAGTGGTAGCAGGGAGAGAGGAGGTTCCTCTGCAGTTTCTTCAGAGTGTGAGCAGGGCCAGGCTAGTAGACCTCGGTATGGTCAGGATGGGTAACCAGGCACATGCTGGAGGAGCAGCTGGACTTGTATCTGGGATCAAGGTTCCTGGAACAATGATGCCAGACCAGGACAGGGTCCCCTATTTGACTCTTATGTGTCACTGTGGTCAGTTCCTGGTTCGTTCCTTTTTTTTTTTCAGCAATTTCGAGGTGTCCTTTCCAACCAGTTCTAAGGCCTTCAAGGGAGCTAGAAGGGTTTGGGAAAAAAGGAACATCAGGGTCACACATTCTCCCTGCTTCTGTTAAGGGGGGCAGTCCCCCATGGTGAAGTTCAAAGGGTGTAAGTTTAAATTTTCCTTGGATGTTCTGTACTTGGAACAAAGTGAAGGGAAGGAGAGTTGTCCAATCTTTTCTTCAGTCTCTAAAGCCAATTTATTCAAGGTTTATTTTCATGATCTATTCATCTGCTATTCCTGTCCTGAACTCTGGGGTCTATAAACACAATGTAACTTCTGATTGATCCACAATTGTCTGGGTAACTCTTGACTTACTTGGGTAATGAAGGAGGGGCCATTGTCTGAGGAAAGTACCTTAGGGATGCTGAATCTTGGAAAAATTTCCTCTAATATCTTCTTTACCATGATATTGGAGGTCTCTTTCTTAGTGGGGAGGGCTTTACTCAACCTGAAAAAGTGTCTATAAAAACTGATAGATATTTATTACTGTACTTGGCTGGTTTAACTTCAGTAAAATCTAATTTTCAGTATGCCTCTGGACAGTTACAGCTTAGCCACCTTCCAGGGGTGTTCTTGTTGTGTCCGGCATTGATGAGGACAAAGGCTTGGCATTTATTAGCACTATCTTGAGCAATGTCAGACATTTTTATAACATAGTAGTTTGAGCTCTTAACAATTTCTTTGAGCTTCTTATTTCCCAAATGTGTGAGCCTGTGCAGACTGGCTACATATTGTTGCCCTTTTCTAGTGGGCAGATAATATCAACCATCTTGGGTCTTAGCTACTTTCTGAGGAGTGTACCCACATATCTCAGGTATTTTGCGGATTAGTTCCTGATCTTCTGAGTTTATTCAAAGTCTGTGTCTATGAGTTTATAATGGTCTTTAATTTGTTTATTTTTCTCTTTGAGCCACCTGTTTTTCAGCGAGGTAAGCCATCTGATTTCCTTTCCCTCTGGCATCAAGGCATTTCTGGTGACCAGGACAATGTATGGTGTCTAGTTTTGTTGTTGTTGTTGTTGTTGTTGTTTTGTTTGTTTTGTTTTTGTTTTTTTGTTGTTGTTTTATTTTGTTTCATTTTGTTTTTTGCTTTGTTCTTGTTTTGTTTTGTTTTGATGTGTTTTGTTTTTTTTTTGTTTTTGTTTTTGTTTTTTTTAATTTACTTTCAAGTTTTGGCTTCTAAATAGCTCAAAATTTTTTTTATTATTAATATCTTTCCCAGCAGAAGTGAGTAGCCCCCGTTGCCTATAGATTGTCCCACATATGTGAGTAGTGGTGAAAACTTACCTGCTGTCTGTGTAGATATTGTTGTTTTTCACTTTGGCCAGGTACAAAGCTTGTGTGAGTGCAATTAGCTCTGCTCTCTGGGTTATTGTCCCTTCAGGCAAGGTGCTGGTGCAGATGGTTTGTTTTCCATTGCCCAGTGCTGCCCCTGCCTTTTGCTTACCTTTAACGAAAAACCTGCTATCATCCGTGCACCAGTTGGTGCAGTCTGGCCATGGCTGATCAGTGAGGTCTTTCTTAGTTCCGGTTTCTTCTGCCAGGATGCACATACACTGGTGCTCTGGTAGGGATTTGTAAGCTTCTGACAGCAAGGTGGCAGAATTCAGGATAGCAGGGTGTACAAACTGCACTCTCTCAGTCAGTAAGAGGTTCTGTTAATGGGTCATGTGAGATTTAGGCATCCAGCGATCAGGCGGTGGTCTAATGATGATTTCTAAGGCATGGGTCTACCACTATCATTCGTTGACCTAGAATCAGTTTATCAGCATCTTTGAGAAGTAGGGCCAAAGCATCGATAGCTTTTAAGCACAATGGCCATCCACTGGACACTGGGTCTAGTTTTTTTGTTTGTTTGTTTGTTTGTTTGTTTTTTGGTTTTTGTTCTTTGTTTTTTTTGTTTGTTTCTTTGTTTGTTTGTTTGTTTGTTTTTACCAGTATTCCACAGGTTATTTTTATGGCCCCAGAGCTTAGATCAGAACCCCACTTTCTTTTCCTGCTCATTCCTCTATATAGAGTGACAGGCTTAGTCATGTCTTGCAGGGCTAGGGCTGGTGCACTAAGCAAGGGCTTTTTAATCTCTTTAAAGGCCTACTGGTGTATGGGGGTCCATAAGAAAGTTCCAGTCTCTTTAGTAAAGTGTTAGAGTGTGGCTGCCAGAGTCGCAAAGCTTGGAATCTAGAGTCTACAAAAACCAGGAATTCCAACAAATTCTCTCACCTGCTTTAAGGATGTTGGGATGGGGATTTGAGTTACAGTCTTTTTCCAAGCTTCTGTCAGCCACCATTTCCTTTCCCTGAGACTATAACCCAAATAGGTTACTTCTGTCTGGCAATTCTGGGCTTTCTTAGCAGATGCCTTGTATCCCAACTCCCTCAATTCTGCCATTAATTTTTCAGTTCCCAGTCTGCACCATTTTTCGGTGGTGGCAGCAAGAAGCAGGTCATAAACATAATGAAGAAGAAAAACTTGGGGGATTTCTGACCTGAACAGTGCCAAGTCCGAGTGGAAGGCTTCATCAAAGAGAATAGGAGAGTTCTTGAATTTTTGAGGTAAATGTCTCAAAGTTAGTTCGTCCAGCCTATCCCTAATCTGGGTCTCTCCACTTGAAAGCAAAGATTACCTGACTCATGGGATGTAGTTTTATGCAGAAAAATGTGTCCTTCAGGTGCAGGACTATATAACAATGTCTGTCAGGGTGGAGAGAACTAAGTAGATTGTAGGAGTTAGGGACAGTAGGATGAATATTTCATACTCTTTCGTTTACTTTTATTAAGTCTTGTACTGGAGATAAACATTAGTGCCTGGCTTTTTAACTGGTAGTAATGGAGTATTCCAGGGAGATTGACAAGGGACCAAAACACCTAGTTCTATGAGCCTTTGAATGTGAGGTCTGATGCCGACTTGGGCCTCTCTGCTCATGGGGTATTGTTGTACCCCAATAGAAGTCGCACCAGTTTTCAGCTTCACAATGATGGGGGGCACCCTGTTTGCCTCTCCCATACCTTCCATCTCTGCCCAGGCGTGAAGATAATCTCTCTAACCAGGTCCATTCTAGAACTTTTCTCAATGTGGCTTGAGGCTCATATAATCTATATACTTCTTCTAATTTTGAAACTAAAATTATAGAGAGAGGGGCTTATCAATAGATTGAATTTCCTTCCAAAGAGAAGTTTATTTGGGCTTTTAATGTGATAGTAAATCTCTTCCCAACAATGGGGTTGACATTCAAGAATGTTGAGGAAGGAATGAGTTACTTGGCTTCTTTTTAAATTAACTTTCTTATCAGTGGTCCAAGAGTATGGTTTCTGATCAGTAGCCATGATTACTACGATTTTTGTTTTGTTTTGTTTTGTTTGGAGACTGATTAGTGGATGGATCCCTGCATATGGCAATCTCTAGATGGTCCATCCTTTTGTCTAAGCTCCAAACTTTGTCTCTGTAACTCCTTCCATGGGTATTTTGTTTCCAATTCTAAGAAGGGAAAAGTGTCCACAGTTTGGGTTTCATTCTTCTTGAGTTTCATCTGTTTGGCAAATTGTATCTTATATCTTGGGGGTATTCTAGGTTTCAGCGCTAATATCCACTTATTAGTGAGTACATATCATTACCATTCTTTTGTGATTGAGTTACCTCACTCAGGATGATGCTCTCCAGGTCCAACCATTTGCCTATAAATTTCATAAACTCATTCTTTTTAATAGCTGTACTATTAGTAGTAGAACTCCATTGTGTAAATGTACCACAATTTTGTAACCATTTTCTGTTGACATGCATCTGGATTCTTTCCAGCTATTGGCTATTATAAATAAGGCCGCTATGAACATAGTGGAGCATGTGTCTTACTAGTTGGAACAGCTTCTGCAGATATGCCCAGGAGAGGTATTGTGGGATCCTATGGTAGTACAATGTCCAATTTTCTGAAGAACCGCCAGACTTATTTCCAGAGTTAATTTAAAACTTGCAATTCCACCAACAATGGAGGAGTTTTCTGCTTTCTCCACATCCTTGTCAGCATCTGCAGTCATCTGAATATTTGATCTTAGCTATTCTGACTGGTGTGAGATGGAATCTCAGGGTTGTTTTGATTTACATTTCACTGCTGATTAAGGATGGTGAACATTGTTTCAGGTGCTTCTTAGCCATTCGGTATTCCTCAGGTGAGAATTCTTTCTTTAGCTCTGAGGCCCGTTTTTTATTTGATTTTCTGGAGTCCACCTTCTTGAGTTCTTTATATATATTTGATATTAGTGCCCTATCTGATTTAGGATAGTGAAAGATCCTTTCACAATCTTTTGGTGACTTTTTTGTCTTATTGAAGGTGTCTTTTGCCTTACAAAAGATTTGCAGCTTTATGAGGTCCCATTTGTCAATTCTAAATCTTACAATACAAGCCATTTTTCTTCTATTCAGGAATTTTTCCCCTGTTCCCATATCTTTGAGGCTTTTCCCCACTTTCTCCTCTACAAGTTTCAGTGTCTCTGATTTTATGTGGAGCTCCTTGATCCACTTCTATTTGACCTTAGTACAAGGAGATAGGAATGGATAGATTCACATTCTTCTACATGATAACCACCAATTGTGCCAGCACTATTTGTTTAAAATGCAGTCTTTTTTACACTGGATGGTTTTAGCTCCCTTGTAGATGATCAATTGACAATAGGTGTGTGGGTTCATTTCTGGGTCTTCAATTCTATTCCATTGGTCTACTTCTCTGTCACTATATCAGTACCATGCAGTTTTTATCACAATTGCTCTGTAGTAAAGCTTTGGGTCAGGCATGGTGTTTGCACCAGAGGTTCTTTTATCCATGAGAAGATTTTTTGCTATCCTAGGTTTTGTTTATTCCCAATGTATTTGCAGATTGCCCTTTCTAATTCATTGAAGAATTGAGTTGGAATTTTAATGGAGAGTTTATTGAATCTGTAGATTTCTTTTGGCAAGATGGTCATTTTTACAATGTTGATACTGCCAATCCATGATAATGGATGATCTTTCCATCTTCTGAGATCTTCTTTAATTTCTTTCTTCAGAGACTTGAAGTTGTTATCATACAGATCTTCCACTTCCTTAGTTAGAATCACGCCAAAGTATGTTATATTATTTGTGACTATTGAGAAGGGTGATGGTTCTCTAATTTCCTTCTCAGCCTGTTTGTTCTTTGTGAAGAGAAAGGCCATTGACATGTTTGGTTACTTTTATATTCAGCTAATTCACCGACGTTGTTTTTCAAGTTTAGGTGTTCTGTGGTGGAATTTTTAGGTTCACTTATATATACTATCATATCATCTGCAAAAAGTGATATTTTGAATTCTTCTTTTCCAATTTGTATCCCCCTGGTCTCCTTTCATTGTCAAATTGCTCTGCCTAGGACTTCAAGAACAATGTTGAATAGGTAGGGAGAAAGTGGGCAGCCTTGTCTAGTCACTGATTTTAGTGGGATTGCTTCCAGCTTCATACCATTACATTTGATGTTGGGTACTGATTTACTGTAAATTGCTTTTATCCTGTTATGCCTTGAATTCCTGATCCTTCCAAGACTTTTATCATGAATGGGTTTTGGATATACTTAAATGATTTCTTTGCATCTAATGAGAAGATCATGTGGTTTTGTCTTTGAGTTTGTTTATATAATGGATTATGTTGATGGATTGCCATATATTAAACCATCCCTGTATACCTGGTATAAAACCTACTTGGTAAGGTTGAATGAAATTTTTAATGTGTTCTTGGATATGATTAGGGATAATTTTACTGAGTATTTTTGTTTCGATATTCATAAGGGCCACTGTTCTGAAGTTCTTTATCTTTGTTGGATCTTTCTGTGGTTTAGGTATCAGAGGAATTGTGTCTTCATAGAATGAGTTGGTTAGAGTACCTTTTATTGCTATTTTGTGGAATTATTTGTGCAGAACTGGAATTAGATATTCTTTGAAGGTCTGATAGAACTCTGCATTAAACCCATCTGTTCCTGGGCCTTTTTTTTTTTTTTTTTTTTTTTTTTTTTTTTTTTTTTTTGGTTGGGAGACTATTAATGCCTGCTTCTATTTCTTTAGGGTATATGGGACTGTTTAGATAGTTAACTTGATCCTGTTTTAACTTTGTTACCTGGTATCTGTCTAGAAATTTGTCCATTTTGTCCAGGTTATCCTGTTCTGTTGAGTATAGTGTGTTATAGAAGGATCAGATTGTATTTTGGATTTCTTCAGGATCTGTTTTTAATGTCTCCCTTTTCAATTCTGATTTTGTTAATTAGGATGCTGTCTCTGTGCCTTAAGGGATGCTAGCTAAGGGTTTATCTATCTTGTTGATTTTCTCAAAAAACCAGCTCCTCTTTGGTTGATTCTTTAAGTAGTTCCTCTTGTTTCCACTTGGTTAATTTCACCCCTGAGTTTGATTATTTCCTTCCATCTACTCCTCTTGAGTGAATTTGCTTCCTTTATTTTGGAGATTTTTCATGTATTCTCAAGCTGCTTGTATGTGCTCTCTCTGGTTTCTTTTTTGAGGTACTCAAATCTATGAGTTTCCCTCTTAGTAATGATTTCATTGAGTCTCATAAGTTAGGGAATGTTGTGGTTTTATTTTCATTAAACTCTAAAATGTCTTTAATTTCCTTCTATATCCCTTCCTTGACCAAGGTATCACTGAAAAGACTGTTGTTCATTTTCAACGTAAGTGTTGGCTTTCCATTATTTATGTTGTTATTGAAGATGAATCATCCTAAGTCCTTGGTGGTCTGATAGGATGCTTTGGACAATTGCAATATTTTTTATCAGTTGAGGCCTGTTTTATGACCAATTATATGGTCGATTTTGGAGAAGGTACCATGATGTGCTGAGAAAAAGTTACATCCTTTTGTTTCAGGATAAAACATTCTGTAGATATCTATTAAGTCCATTTGTTTAATAACTTCTGTTAGTTTCACTGTGTCCCTATTTAGTTTCTGTTTCCACGATATGTCCATTGATAAAAGTGGTTTGTTCTGTAACTAGATTGATCAAATTGTAAAATGGTTTGTAAATTTACTTAAGGAAGGATTTTTATATTTAGGTTTTTTTTTATTAAATTTTAACTCATTAGGTCAAGAATTCAAAACATATCTAGACATAGCTCCATGGATGAATTTTTTTTTAATTTATTAACTTTTTTGTTTAAGTGATTTACATACAAATAAAAATTTTTCCTCCAAAAAAAAAAAAAGTGCATTGTTGAAGCCTCCCACTATTATTGTGTGAGCTGCAATGTGTGCTTTGAGCTTTCTTTAATGAATTGGATTGCCCTTGCATTTGGAGCATAGATATTCAGAATTTAGAGTTCCTCTTGGAAGATTGTAACTTTAATGAGTATGAAGTGTCCTTCTTTGTCTTTTTTGAAAACTTTAGGTTAAAAATCAATTTTAATCGATATTTAAATGGTTACTCCAGCTGATTTCTTCAGACCATTTGCTTGGAAAATTATTTTCCAGCCTTTCAATCTGAGATAGTGTCTGCCTTTTTCCCTGAGATGGGTTTCCTGTAAGCAGTAGACTATTGGGTCCTGTTTTTGTAGCCAGTCTGTCAGTCTATGTCTTTTTATTGGGGAACTGAATCCATTGATATTAAGAGATATTAAGGAAAAGTAATTGTTGCTTCCTATTATTTTTGTTGTTAGAGTTTGCATTCTGTTCTTGTGGATGTCTTCTTTTTGGTTTGTTGAGGGATTACTTTCTTGCTTTTTGTAGGGTGTGGTTTCTGTCCTTGTATTTTTTTTTCTGTTATTATACTTTGAAGGGTTGGATTCACGAAAAGTTAATGTGTGAATTTGTTTTTTATCGTGAAATACTTTGTTTTCTCCATCTATGGTAATTGAGAGTTTGGCTGGGTATAATAGCCTGGGCTGGCATTTGTGTTCACTTAGTATCTGTATAATATCTGTCCAGGATCTTCTGTCTTTCATAGTCTCTGGTGAAAAGTCTGGTGTAATTCTGATAGGCCTACCTTTATATGTTACCGACCTTTTTCCCTTACCCCTAGGTTTGGACTTCACATTGTGTCCTGGATTTCCTGGATGTTTGAGATAAGATCTTTTGCATTTTGTATTTTATTTGATTGTTGTTCCAATGTTCTCTATGGAATCTTCTGCACCTGACATTCTCTCTTCCATCTCTTGTATTCTGGTGCTGATACTC